>NC_134832.1:91361075-91598163 GCF_004210375.1 Tachypleus tridentatus | reverse complement strand
AATATAACACTTGTTACAAGAACAAGAAAACTCATGTTAATGTAACACTTGTTACAAAGAACAAGAGACACTCATGTTAATGTAACACTTGTTACAAAGAACAAAGAGACACTCGTGTTAATGTAACACTTGTTACAAAGAACAAAAGAAACACTCATGTTAATGTAACACTTGTTACAAAGAAAGAAGAGAAATCATGTTAATTTAACACTTGTTACAAAGAACAAGAGAACTCATGTTAATGTAACACTTGTTACAAAGAACAAGAGACCTCATGTTAATATAACACTTGTTACAAAAGAACAAGAGACACTCATGTTAATGTAACACTTGTTACAAAAGAACAAAGAGAACTCGTGTTAATATAACACTTGTTACAAAACAAGAAACACACTCATGTTAATGTAACACTTGTTACAAAGAACAAGAGACACTCATGTTAATATAACACTTGTTACAAAGAACAAGAGACACTCATGTTAATGTAACACTTGTTACAAAGAACAAGAGACACAATCATTGTTACAAGTTATGTAACACTTGTTACAAGAACAAGAGACAACTCATGTTAATATAACACTTGTTACAAAGAACAAGAGAATTTCATGTTAATGTAACACTTGTTACAAAGAACAAGAGAACTCATGTTAATATAACACTTGTTACAAAAGAAAAAGACACTCATGTTAATATAACACTTGTTACAAAGAACAAGAGACACTCATGTTAATGTAACACTTGTTAATATAAGAACAAAAGACACTCATGTTAATGTAACACTTGTTACAAAGAACAAGAGACACTCATGTTAATGTAACACTTGTTAAAAGAACAAGAGAACTCATGTTAATGTAACACTTGTTACAAAGAACAAGAGACACTCGTGTTAATATAACACTTGTTACAAAGAAAAAGACACTCATGTTAATGTAACACTTGTTAAAAGAACAAGAGAACTCGTGTTAATATAACACTTGTTACAAAGAACAAGAAACAATCATGTTAATATAACACTTGTTACAAAGAACAAGAGATCGTGTTAATATAACACTTGTTACAAAAAACAAGAGACAATCATGTTAATATAACACTTGTTACAAAGAACAAGAAGAACATCTGTTAATGTAACACTTGTTACAAGAACAAGAGAACTCATGTTAATGTAACACTTGTTACAAAGAACAAGAGACACTCATGTTAATGTAACACTTGTTACAAAGAACAAGAGACACTCATGTTAATGTAACACTTGTTACAAAGAACAAGAGACACTCATGTTAATGTAACACTTGTTACAAAGAACAAAGAGAAATCATGTTAATATAACACTTGTTACAAAGAAAGAGAACTCGTGTTAATGTAACACTTGTTACAAAGAACAAGAGAACTCATGTTAATGTAACACTTGTTACAAAGAACAAGAGACCTCATGTTAATATAACACTTGTTACAAAGAACAAGAGACACTCATGTTAATGTAACACTTATTACAAAGAACAAGAAATCTCGTGTTAATATAACACTTGTTACAAAGAACAGAAACAATCATGTTAATATAACACTTGTTACAAGAACAAGGAGACACTCATGTTAATATAACACTTGTTACAAAGAACAAGGAAGAGAACTCATGTTAATGTAACACTTGTTACAAAGACAAAAGAGACACTCATGTTAATGTAACACTTGTTACAAAGAACAAGACACAACCATGTTAATGTAACACTTGTTTACAAAGAACAAGAGAACTCGTGTTAATGTAACACTTGTTACAAAGAACAAGAGACACTCATGTTAATGTAACACTTGTTACAAAAAACAAGAGACACTCATGTTAATATAACACTTGTTACAAAAAACAAGAGACAATCATGTTAATGTAACATTTGTTACAAAGAACAAGAGAACTCGAGTTAATGTAACACTTGTTACAAAGAACAAGACACTCATGTTAATGTAACACTTGTTACAAAGAACAAGAGAACTCTTGTTAATATAACACTTGTTACAAAGAACAAGAGAACTCATGTTAATATAACACTTGTTACAAAGAACAAGAAACAATCATGTTAATGTAACACTTGTTACAAAGAACAAGAGACACTCATGTTAATGTAACACTTGTTAAAAGAACAAGAGAACTCATGTTAATGTAACACTTGTTACAAGAACAAGAGAAACTCATGTTAATGTAACACTTGTTACAAAAGAAAAAGAGAAACTCATGTTAATGTAACACTTGTTACAAAGAACAAGAGACACTTTGTTAATGTAACACTTGTTACAAAGAACAAGAAACAATCATGTTAATATAACACTTGTTACAAGAACAAGAGACACTCATGTTAATGTAACACTTGTTAAAAAAAGAACAAGAGACACTCGTGTTAATATAACACTTGTTACAAAGAACAAAAGACAACTCATGTTAATGTAACACTTTTACAAAGAACAAGAGACACTCGTGTTAATATAACACTTGTTACAAAGAACTAGAGAAATCATGTTAATGTAACACTTGTTACAAAGAACAAGTGAACTCGTGTTAATATAACACTTGTTACAAAGAACAAGACAATTCATGTTAATATAACACTTGTTACAAAGAACAAGAGAACTCATGTTAATATAACACTTGTTAAAAGAACAAGAGACACTCGTGTTAATGTAACACTTGTTACAAAGAACAAGAAACAATCATGTTAATATAACACTTGTAACAAAAACAAGAATCTGTGTTAATATAACACGTGTTACAAAAAACAAGAGACACTCATGTTAATATAACACTTGTTACAAAGAACAAGAGAACATCTGTTAATGTAACACTTGTTACAAAGAACAAGAGAACTGGTGTTAATGTAACACTTGTTACAAAGAAAGAGACACTCTTGTTAATATAAAACTTGTTACAAAGAACAGGAGACACTCATGTTAATATAACACTTGTTACAAAGAACAAGACAACTCATGTTAATGTAACACTTGTTAAAAAGAAAAAGAGAAATCGTGTTAATATAACACTTGTTACAAAGAACAAGAGAAATCGTGTTAATATAACACTTGTTACAAAGAACAAGAGAACTTGTGTTAATGTAACACTTAAAAAGAACGAGAAACAATCGTGTTAATTTAACACTTGTTACAAAAAAAAAGAAAAAATCATGTTAATATAACACTTGTTACAAAGAACTAGAGACACTCATGTTAATGTAACATTTGTTAGAAAGAAAAAGACACTCGTGTTAATATAACACTTGTTACAAAGAACAAGAGAACTCATGTTAATGTAACACTTGTTACAAAGAACAAAAGACTCTCATGTTAATGTAACACTTGTTACAAAGAAAAAGAGAACTCTTGTTAATATAACACTTGTTACAAAGAACAAGAGAACTCGTGTTAATATAACACTTGTTACAAAGAACAAGACACTCATGTTAATGTAACACTTGTTACAAAGAACAAGAGAACTCATGTTAATGTAACACTTGTTACAAAGAACAAGAGACACTCATGTTAATGTAACACTTGTTACAAAGAACAAGAAACAATCATGTTAATATAACACTTGTTACAAAGAACAAGAGACACTCGTGTTAATATAACACTTGTTACAAATAACAAGAGACACTCATGTTAATATAACACTTGTTACAAAGAACAAGAGAAACTCATGTTAATGTAACACTTGTTACAAAAGAACAAGAGAACTCGTGTTAATGTAACACTTGTTACAAAGAACAAGAGACACTCATGTTAATGTAACACTTGTTACAAAGAACAAGAGAACACTCATGTTAATGTAACACTTGTTACAAAGAACAAGAGACACTCATGTTAATATAACACTTGTTACAAAGAACAAGAGACACTCATGTTAATGTAACACTTGTTACAAAGAACAAGAAACACTCATGTTAATATAACACTTGTTACAAAGAACAAGAGACACTCATGTTAATGTAACACTTGTTACAAAGAACAAGAGAACTCGTGTTAATGTAACACTTGTTACAAAGAACAAACACTCATGTTAATATAACACTTGTTACAAAGAACAAGAGAACTCATGTTAATGTAACACTTGTTACAAAACAACAAGAACACTCATGTTAATATAACACTTGTTACAAAGAACTAGACACTCATGTTAATGTAACACTTGTTACAAAGAATAAAACACTCATGTTAATGTAACACTTGTCACAAAGAACAAGAGACACTCATGTTAATATAACACTTGTTACAAAGAACAAGAGAAACTCATGTTAATGTAACACTTGTTACAAAAGAACAAGAGAACTCGTGTTAATATAACACTTGTTACAAAGAACAAGAGAACTCATGTTAATATAACACTTGTTACAAAGAACAAGAGAACTCATGTTAATATAACACTTGTTACAAAGAACGAGAACTCGTGTTAATATAACACTTGTTACAAAGAACAAGAAACACTCATGTTAATATAACACTTGTTACAAAGAACAAGAGAACTCGTGTTAATATAACACTTGTTACAAAGAACAAGAGACACTCATGTTAATATAACACTTGTTACAAAGAACAAGAGAACTCATGTTAATGTAACACTTGTTACAAAGAACAAGAGAACTCATGTTAATGTAACACTTGTTACAAAGAACAAGAGACACTCATGTTAATATAACACTTGTTACAAAGAACTAGAGACACTCATGTTAATGTAACACTTTTTACAAAGAACAAGAGACACTCATGTTAATGTAACACTTGTTACAAAGAACAAAAGAACTCATGTTAATGTAACACTTATTACAAAGAAAAAGAGAGACAATCGTGTTAATATAACACTTGTTACAAAGAACAAGAGAACTCGTGTTAATGTAACACTTGTTACAAAGAACAAGAGACACTCGTGTTAATATAACACTTGTTACAAAGAACAAGAAAAATCGTGTTAATATAACACTTGTTACAAAGAACAAGAGACACTCATGTTAATGTAACACTTGTTACAAAGAACAAGAGAACTCATGTTAATGTAACACTTGTTACAAAGAACAAGAGACACTCATGTTAATATAACACTTGTTACAAAGAACAAGAGACACTCATGTTAATGTAACACTTGTTACAAAGAAAAAGAAACACTCGTGTTAATATAACACTTGTTACAAAGAACAAGAGAACTCGTGTTAATATAACACTTGTTACAAAGAACAAGAGACACTCATGTTAATGTAACACTTGTTACAAAGAACAAGAGAACTCATGTTAATGTAACACTTGTTACAAAGAACAAGAGACACTCATGTTAATGTAACACTTGTTACAAAGAACAAGAAACACTCATGTTAATATAACACTTGTTACAAAGAACAAGAGACACTCGTGTTAATATAACACTTGTTACAAAAAACAAGAGACACTCATGTTAATATAACACTTGTTACAAAGAACAAGAGACACTCATGTTAATGTAACACTTGTTACAAAGAACAAGAGAACTCGTGTTAATGTAACACTTGTTACAAAGAACAAGAGACACTCATGTTAATGTAACACTTGTTACAAAGAACAAAAGAACTCATGTTAATGTAACACTTGTTACAAAGAACAAGAGACACTCATGTTAATATAACACTTGTTACAAAGAACAAGAGACACTCATGTTAATGTAACACTTGTTACAAAGAACAAGAAACAATCATGTCAATGTAACACTTGTTACAAAGAACAAGAGACACTCATGTTAATGTAACACTTGTTACAAAGAACAAGAGAACACTCATGTTAATATAACACTTGTTACAAAGAACAAGAGACACTCATGTTAATGTAACACTTGTTACAAAGAACAAGAGACACTCATGTTAATGTAACACTTGTTACAAAGAACAAGAGACACTCATGTTAATATAACACTTGTTACAAAGAACAAGAGACACTCATGTTAATGTAACACTTGTTACAAAGAACTAAAGACACTCATGTTAATGTAACACTTGTTACAAAGAACAAGAGACACTCATGTTAATATAACACTTGTTACAAAAGAACAAAGAGACACTCATGTTAATGTAACACTTGTTACAAAGAACAAGAGAACTCGTGTTAATATAACACTTGTTACAAAGAACAAGAGACACTCATGTTAATATAACACTTGTTACAAAGAACAAGAGAACTCGTGTTAATGTAACACTTGTTACAAAGAACAAGAGACACTCATGTTAATGTAACACTTGTTACAAAGAACAAGAGACACTCATGTTAATGTAACACTTGTTACAAAGAACAAGAGAACTCATGTTAATGTAACACTTGTTACAAAGAACAAGAGACACTCGTGTTAATATAACACTTGTTACAAAGAACAAGAAACACTCATGTTAATATAACACTTGTTACAAAAAACAAGAGACTCATGTTAATGTAACACTTGTTACAAAAAACAAGAGACAATCATGTTAATATAACACTTGTTACAAAGAACAAGAGAACATGTTAATGTAACACTTGTTACAAAAGAACAAGAGAACTCGTGTTAATGTAACACTTGTTACAAAGAACAAGAGACACTCATGTTAATATAACACTTGTTACAAAGAACTAGACACTCATGTTAATATAACACTTTTTACAAAGAACAAGAGACACTCATGTTAATGTAACACTTGTTACAAAGAAAAAAAGAACTCGTGTTAATATAACACTTGTTACAAAGAACAAGAGAACTCGTGTTAATATAACACTTGTTACAAAGAACTAGAGACACTCATGTTAATGTAACACTTGTTACAAAGAAAAGAGAACTCATGTTAATATAACACTCGTTACAAAGACAAGAGACACTCTTGTTAATATAACACTTGTTACAAAGAACAAGAGACACTCGTGTTAATGTAACACTTGTTACAAAGAACAAAAGACACTCATGTTAATGTAACACTTGTTACAAAGAACAAGAGACACTCATGTTAATGTAACACTTGTTACAAAGAACAAGAGACACTCATGTTAATGTAACACTTGTTACAAAGAACAAGAGAACTCGTGTTAATATAACACTTGTTACAAAGAACAAGAGACACTCATGTTAATGTAACACTTGTTACAAAGAACAAGAGACACTCATGTTAATGTAACACTTGTTACAAAGAACAAGAGAACTCGTGTTAATGTAACACTTGTTACAAAGAACAAGAGACACTCATGTTAATATAACACTTGTTACAAAGAACAAGAGACACTCATGTTAATGTAACACTTGTTACAAAGAACAAGAGACACTCGTGTTAATTAACACTTGTTACAAAGAACAAGAAACAATCATGTTAATATAACACTTGTTACAAAAAACAAGAGACACTCGTGTTAATATAACACTTGTTACAAAAAACAAGAGACAATCATGTTAATATAACACTTGTTACAAAGAACAAGAGAACTCGTGTTAATGTAACACTTGTTACAAAGAACAAGAGACACTCATGTTAATGTAACACTTGTTACAAAGAACAAGAGACACTCATGTTAATATGTAACACTTGTTACAAAGAACAAGAGACACTCATGTTAATGTAACACTTGTTAAAAAGAACAAGAGAACTCGTGTTAATATAACACTTGTTACAAAGAACAAGAGAAACTCATGTGTTAATAAACACTTGTTACAAAGAACAAGAACAAGACACTCATGTTAATGTAACACTTGTTAAAAGAACAAGAGAACTCGTGTTAATATAACACTTGTTACAAAGAACAAGAGACACTCGTGTTAATATAACACTTGTTACAAAGAACAAGAGACACTCATGTTAATGTAACACTTGTTACAAAGAACAAGAGACACTCATGTTAATATAACACTTGTTACAAAGAACAAGAGAACTCGTGTTAATGTAACACTTGTTACAAAGAACAAGAAACAATCATGTTAATGTAACACTTGTTACAAAAAACAAGAAACAATCATGTTAATGTAACACTTGTTACAAAGAACAAGAGACACTCATGTTAATGTAACACTTGTTACAAAGAACAAAACACTCATGTTAATGTAACACTTGTTACAAAGAACAAGAGAAATCGTGTTAATATAACACTTGTTACAAAGAACAAGAGAAACTCATGTTAATGTAACACTTGTTACAAAGAACAAGAGACACTCGTGTTAATGTAACACTTGTTACAAAGAACAAGAGACACTCTGTTAATGTAACACTTGTTACAAAGAACAAGAGACACTCATGTTAATATAACACTTGTTACAAAGAACAAGACACTCATGTTAATGTAACACTTGTTACAAAGAACAAGAAACTTAACGTTTAATGTAACACTTGTTACAAAGAACAAGAGAACTCATGTTAATATAACACTTGTTACAAAGAACAAGAAACTCATGTTAATGTAACACATGTTACAAAGAACAAGAGACACACTTGTTAATGTAACACTTGTTAAAAGAACAAGAGACACTCATGTTAATATAACACTTGTTACAAAGAGCAAGAGACACTCATGTTAATCTAACACTTGTTACAAAGAACAAGAGACACTCATGTTAATGTAACACTTGTTACAAAGAACAAAAGACACTCTCACTTGTTACAAAAAACAAGAGACAGGTCATTTAATGTAACACTTGTTACAAAGAACAAGAGACACTCATGTTAATATAACACTTGTTACAAAGAACAAGAGAAACTCGTGTTAATGTAACACTTGTTACAAAGAACAAGAGAACTCATGTTAATATAACACTTGTTACAAAAAACAAGAGAACAATCATGTTAATGTAACACTTGTTACAAAGAACAAGAGAACTCGTGTTAATGTAACACTTGTTACAAACAACAAGAGACACTCATGTTAATATAACACTTGTTACAAAAACAAGAGAACTCACTTAATTAATAAACACTTGTTACAAAGAACAAGAGACACTCATGTTAATGTAACACTTGTTACAAAGAACAAGAGACTCATGTTAATATAACACTTGTTACAAAAAACAAGACACTCATGTTAATATAACACTTGTTACAAAAAACAAGAGACACTCATGTTAATGTAACACTTGTTACAAAGAACAAGAGAACTCGTGTTAATATAACACTTGTTACAAAAGAACAAGAGACAATCATGTTAATGTAACACTTGTTACAAAGAACAAGAAACAATCATGTTAATATAACACTTGTTACAAAGAAAAAAGACAACTCATGTTAATATAACACTTGTTACAAAGAACAAGAGAACTCGTGTTAATGTAACACTTGTTACAAAGAACAAGAAACACTCATGTTAATGTAACACTTGTTACAAAGAACAAGAGAGTCTCTTGTTAATATAACTGTTACAAATAAACACGAGTTCTCTTGTTACAAAGAACAAGACAACATGTTAATGTAACACTTCTTACAAAGAACAAGAAAAAATCATGTTAATATAACACTTGTTTCAAAGAAATAAGACACTCATATTTATATAACACTTGTTACAAAGAACAAGAGAACTCGTGTTTATGTAACACTTGTTACAAAGAACAAGAGACACTCATGTTAATGTAACACTTGTTACAAAGAACAAGAGAACTCGTGTTAATATAACACTTGTTACAAAGAACAAGAGAACTCGTGTTAATATAACACTTGTTACAAAGAACAAGAGAACTCGTGTTAATGTAACACTTGTTACAAAGAACAAGAGACACTCATGTTAATATAACACTTGTTACAAAGAACAAGAGACACTCATGTTAATGTAACACTTGTTACAAAGAACAAGAAACACTCGTGTTAATATAACACTTGTTACAAAAAACAAGAAACAATCATGTTAATATAACACTTGTTACAAAGAACAAAAGACACTCATGTTAATATAACACTTGTTACAAAGAACAAGAGAACTCGTGTTAATGTAACACTTGTTACAAAGAACAAAAGACACTCATGTTAATGTAACACTTGTTACAAAGAACAAGAGACACAAATATAACATGTTAATATAACACTTGTTACAAAGAACAAGAGAACTCGTGTTAATATAACACTTGTTACAAAGAACAAGAGACACTCATGTTAATGTAACACTTGTTACAAAGAACAAGAGACACTCGTGTTAATATAACACTTGTTACAAAAAACAAGACAATCATGTTAATATAACACTTGTTACAAAGAACAAGAGAACTCATGTTAATGTAACACTTGTTACAAAGAACAAGAGACACTCATGTTAATGTAACACTTGTTACAAAGAACAAGAGAACTCATGTTAATATAACACTTGTTACAAAGAACAAGAGAACTCATGTTAATATAACACTTGTTACAAAGAACAAGAAACAATCATGTCAATGTAACACTTGTTACAAAGAACAAGAGAACTCGTGTTAATGTAACACTTGTTACAAAGAACAAGAGACAATCATGTTAATATAACACTTGTTACAAAGAACAAAATGAAACACTCATGTTAATAAACTTGTAAAAGAACACTTGTTACAAAGAACAAGAACACACTCATGTTAATGTAACACTTGTTACAAAGAACAAGACACTCATGTTAATGTAACACTTGTTACAAAGAACAAGAGACACTCATGTTAATATAACACTTGTTACAAAAAACAAGAGACACTCATGTTAATGTAACACTTGTTACAAAGAACAAGAAAACTCATGTTAATATAACACTTGTTACAAAAACAAGAGACAATCATGTTAATGTAACACTTGTTACAAAGAACAAGAAACAATCATGTTAATATAACACTTGTTACAAAGAACAAAAGACAACTCATGTTAATATAACACTTGTTACAAAGAACAAGAGAACTCGTGTTAATGTAACACTTGTTACAAAGAACAAGAGACACTCATGTTAATGTAACACTTGTTACAAAGAACAAGAGAGACTCTTGTTAATTGTAACACTTGTTACAATGAACAAGAGAACTCGTGTTAATGTTACACTTTTTACAAAGAACAAGAGACACTCATGTTAATGTAACACTTGTTACAAAGAACAAAAAACTCGTGTTAATATAACACTTGTTACAAAGAACAAGAGACACTCATGTTAATGTAACACTTGTTACAAAGAACAAGAGACACTCATGTTAATGTAACACTTGTTACAAAGAACAAGAGAACTCGTGTTAATATAACACTTGTTACAAAGAACAAGAGAACTCGTGTTAATGTAACACTTGTTACAAAGAACAAGAGACACTCATGTTAATATAACACTTGTTACAAAGAACAAGAGACACTCATGTTAATGTAACACTTGTTACAAAGAACAAGAGAACTCGTGTTAATATAACACTTGTTACAAAAAACAAGAAACAATCATGTTAATATAACACTTGTTACAAAGAACAAGAGACACTCATGTTAATGTAACACTTGTTACAAAGAACAAGAGAACTCGTGTTAATGTAACACTTGTTACAAAGAACAAGAGACACTCATGTTAATGTAACACTTGTTACAAAGAACAAGAGACACTCATGTTAATATAACACTTGTTACAAAGAACAAGAGAACTCATGTTAATATAACACTTGTTACAAAGAACAAGAGACACTCATGTTAATGTAACACTTGTTACAAAGAACAAGAGAACTCGTGTTAATATAACACTTGTTACAAAAACAAAAGACACTCATGTTAATATAACACTTGTTACAAAGAACAAGAGAACTCATGTTAATGTAACACTTGTTACAAAGAACAAGAGACACTCATGTTAATGTAACACTTGTTACAAAGAACAAGAGAACTCATGTTAATATAACACTTGTTACAAAGAACAAGAGACACTCATGTTAATATAACACTTGTTACAAAGAACAAGAGACACTCATGTTAATGTAACACTTGTTACAAAGAACAAGAGACACTCGTGTTAATGTAACACTTGTTAGAAAGAACAAAAGAACTCGTGTTAATATAACACTTGTTACAAAAAATAAAAACTCATGTTAATGTAACACTTGTTACAAAGAACAAGAGACACTCATGTTAATGTAACACTTGTTACAAAGAACAAAAGACACTCATGTTAATGTAACACTTGTTACAAAGAACAAGAGACACTCATGTTAATATAACACTTGTTACAAAGAACAAGAGACTCATGTTAATGTAACACTTGTTACAAAGAACAAGAGACACTCATGTTAATGTAACACTTGTTACAAAGAACAAGAGACACTCATGTTAATGTAACACTTGTTACAAAGAACAAGAGAACTCGTGTTAATGTAACACTTGTTACAAAGAACAAGAGACACTCATGTTAATGTAACACTTGTTACAAAGAACAAGAGAACTCGTGTTAATGTAACACTTGTTACAAAGAACAAGAGAACTCATGTTAATGTAACACTTGTCACAAAGAACAAGAGACACTCATGTTAATATAACACTTGTTACAAAGAACAAGAGAACTCATGTTAATATAACACTTGTTACAAAGAACAAGAGACACTCATGTTAATGTAACACTTGTTACAAAGAACAAGAAACAATCATGTTAATGTAACACTTGTTACAAAGAACAAGAGACACTCGTGTTAATATAACACTTGTTACAAAGAACAAGAGACAATCATGTTAATATAACACTTGTTACAAAGAACAAGAGAACTCGTGTTAATGTAACACTTGTTACAAAGAACAAGAGACACTCATGTTAATGTAACACTTGTTACAAAGAACAAGAGACACTCATGTTAATGTAACACTTGTTACAAAGAACAAGACACTCATGTTAATGTAACACTTGTTAAAAAGAACAAGAGAACTCGTGTTAATATAACACTTGTTACAAAGAACAAGAAAACTCATGTTAATAACACTTGTTACAAAGAACAAGAGACACTCATGTTAATATAACACTTGTTACAAAGAACAAGAGACACTCATGTTAATGTAACACTTGTTACAAAGAACAAGAAACAATCATGTTAATATAACACTTGTTACAAAGAACAAGAGACACTCATGTTAATGTAACACTTGTTACAAAGAACAAGAGAACTCGTGTTAATATAACACTTGTTACAAAGAACAAAAGACATCATGTTAATATAACACTTGTTACAAAGAACTAGAGACACTCATGTTAATGTAACACTTGTTACAAAGAACAAGAGACACTCATGTTAATATAACACTTGTTACAAAGAACAAGAGACACTCATGTTAATGTAACACTTGTTACAAAGAACAAGAGACACTCATGTTAATGTAACACTTGTTACAAAGAACAAGAGACACTCATGTTAATATAACACTTGTTACAAAAGAACAAGAGAAACTCGTGTTAATGTAACACTTGTTACAAAGAACAAGAGACACTCGTGTTAATATAACACTTGTTACAAAGAACAAGAGACACTCATGTTAATATAACACTTGTTACAAAGAACAAGAGAACTCATGTTAATGTAACACTTGTTACAAAGAACAAGAGACACTCATGTTAATGTAACACTTGTTACAAAGAACAAGAGACACTCATGTTAATGTAACACTTGTTACAAAGAACAAGAGAACTCATGTTAATGTAACACTTGTTACAAAGAACAAGAGACACTCATGTTAATGTAACACTTGTTACAAAGAACAAGAGACAATCATGTTAATATAACACTTGTTACAAAGAACAAGAGACACTCATGTTAATATAACACTTGTTACAAAAGAAAAGAGAGACAATCATGTTAATATAACACTTGTTACAAAGAACAAGAGAACTCGTGTTAATGTAACACTTGTTACAAAGAACAAGAGACACTCGTGTTAATGTAACACTTGTTACAAAGAACAAAAGACACTCATGTTAATGTAACACTTGTTACAAAGAACAAGAGACACTCATGTTAATGTAACACTTGTTACAAAGAACAAGAGACACTCATGTTAATGTAACACTTGTTACAAAGAACAAGAGAACTCGTGTTAATATAACACTTGTTACAAAGAACAAGAGACACTCATGTTAATATAACACTTGTTACAAAGAACAAGAGACACTCATGTTAATGTAACACTTGTTACAAAGAACAAGAGAACTCGTGTTAATATAACACTTGTTACAAAAAAAACAAGAGAACTCGTGTTAATATAACACTTGTTACAAAGAACAAGAGACACTCATGTTAATGTAACACTTGTTACAAAGAACAAGAGAACTCGTGTTAATGTAACACTTGTTACAAAGAACAAGAGACACTCATGTTAATGTAACACTTGTTACAAAGAACAAGAGACACTCATGTTAATGTAACACTTGTTACAAAGAACAAGAGAACTCGTGTTAATGTAACACTTGTTACAAAGAACAAGAGACACTCATGTTAATGTAACACTTGTTACAAAGAGACAAGAGAACATGACTCGTGTTAATGTAACACTTGTTACAAAGAACAAAAGAACTCGTGTTAATGTAACACTTGTTACAAAGAACTAGAGACACTCATGTTAATGTAACACTTGTTACAAAGAACAAGAGAACTCGTGTTAATATAACACTTGTTACAAAGAACAAGAGACACTCATGTTAATATAACACTTGTTACAAAGAACAAGAAACAATCATGTTAATATAACACTTGTTACAAAAAACAAGAGACACTCATGTTAATATAACACTTGTTACAAAGAACAAGAGACACTCATGTTAATGTAACACTTGTTACAAAGAACAAGAGACACTCATGTTAATGTAACACTTGTTACAAAGAACAAGAGACACTCATGTTAATATAACACTTGTTACAAAGAACAAGAGACACTCATGTTAATGTAACACTTGTTACAAAGAACAAGAGACACTCATGTTAATGTAACACTTGTTACAAAGAACAAGAGAAACTCATGTTAATGTAACACTTGTTACAAAGAACAAGAGACACTCATGTTAATGTAACACTTGTTACAAAGAACAAGAGACACTCATGTTAATGTAACACTTGTTACAAAGAACAAGAGACACTCGTGTTAATATAACACTTGTTACAAAGAAAGAGACACTCTTGTTAATATAACACTTGTTACAAAGAACAAGAGACATGTTAATATAACACTTGTTACAAAGAACAAGAGACACTCATGTTAATGTAACACTTGTTACAAAGAACAAGAGAACTCGTGTTAATGTAACACTTGTTACAAAGAACAAGAGACACTCATGTTAATGTAACACTTGTTACAAAGAACAAGAGAAATCATGTTAATGTAACACTTATTACAAAGAACAAGAGAATTGTTAATGTAACACTTGTTACAAAGAACAAGAGACACTCATGTTAATGTAACACTTGTTACAAAGAACAAGAGAACTCGTGTTAATGTAACACTTGTTACAAAGAACAAGAGACACTCATGTTAATGTAACACTTGTTACAAAGAACAAGAGACACTCGTGTTAATGTAACACTTGTTACAAAGAACAAGAGACACTCATGTTAATGTAACACTTGTTACAAAGAACAAGAGACACTCATGTTAATGTAACACTTGTTACAAAAGAACAAGAGACACTCATGTTAATATAACACTTGTTACAAAGAACAAGAGACACTCATGTTAATGTAACACTTGTTACAAAGAACAAAGACTTCATGTTAATGTAACACTTGTTACAAGGAACAAGAGAAATCTTGTTAATATAACACTTGTTACAAAGAACAAGAGAAACTCGTGTTAATGTAACACTTGTTACAAAGAACAAGAGACACTCGTGTTAATGTAACACTTGTTAAAAAGAACAAGAGACACTCATGTTAATGTAACACTTGTTACAAAGAACAAGAGACACTCATGTTAATATAACACTTGTTACAAAGAACAAGAGACACTCATGTTAATGTAACACTTGTTACAAAGAACAAAGAGACACTCATGTTTATGTAACACTTGTTACAAAAAACAAGAGACACTCATGTTAATATAACACTTGTTACAAAGAACAAGAGAACTCATGTTAATGTAACACTTGTTACAAAAAACAAGAAACACTCATGTAAATATAACACTTGTTACAAAGAACAAAGACACTCATGTTAATGTAACACTTGTTACAAAGAACAAGAGAACTCGTGTTAATGTAACACTTGTTACAAAGAACAAGAGACACTCATGTTAATGTAACACTTGTTACAAAGAACAAGAGACACTCATGTTAATATAACACTTGTTACAAAGAACAAGAGACACTCATGTTAATGTAACACTTGTTACAAAGAACAAGAGACACTCATGTTAATGTAACACTTGTTACAAAGAACAAGAGACACTCGTGTTAATATAACACTTGTTACAAAAAAACAAGAGACACTCATGTTAATGTAACACTTGTTACAAAGAATGAGAAAACTCGTGTTAATATAACACTTGTTACAAAGAACAAGAGACAATCATGTTTATGTAACACTTGTTACAAAGAACAAGAAACAATCATGTTAATATAACACTTGTTTCAAAGAACAAAGACACAACCATGTTAATATAACACTTGTTACAAAGAACAAGAGACACTCATGTTAATGTAACACTTGTTACAAAGAACAAGAGACACTCATGTTAATATAACACTTGTTACAAAGAACAAGAGACACTCTTGTTAATTGTAACACTTGTTAGATTAAACAAGAGAACTCTGTTAATTAACACTTGTTAACAAGTAACAACAAGTGTTATATTAAACATGATTGACTCATTGTTAATGTAACACTTGTTACGACAAAAAACAAAGAACAAGAACAATCATGTTAATATAACACTTGTTACAAAGAACAAGAGACACTCATGTTAATATAACACTTGTTACAAAGAACAAGAGACACTCATGTTAATGTAACACTTGTTACAAAGAACAAGAGACACTCATGTTAATGTAACACTTGTTACAAAGAAAAGAGAGAATCGTGTTAATATAACACTTGTTACAAAGAACAAGAGAACTCATGTTAATGTAACACTTGTTACAAAGAACAAGAGACACTCATGTTAATGTAACACTTGTTACAAAGAACAAGAGACCTCATGTTAATGTAACACTTGTTACAAAGAACAAGAGACACTCATGTTAATGTAACACTTGTTACAAAGAACAAGAGAACTCGTGTTAATATAACACTTGTTACAAAGAACAAGAGACACTCATGTTAATGTAACACTTGTTACAAAGAACAAGAGACACTCATGTTAATATAACACTTGTTACAAAGAACAAGAGAACTCGTGTTTGTGTAACACTTATTACAAAGAAAAAGAGACACTCATGTTTATGTAACACTTGTTTCAAAGAACAAGACACAACCATATTAATACAACATTTGTTTCAATGAACAAGAGAATTCGTGTTAATATAACACTTGTTACAAAGAACAAGAGACACTCATGTTTATGTAACACTTGTTACAAAAAACAAGAGACACTCGTGTTAATATAACACTTGTTACAAAAAAAACAAGAGACAACCATGTTAATATAACACTTGTTACAAAGAACAAGAGAACTCGTGTTAATGTAACACTTGTTACAAAGAACAAGAGACACTCATGTTAATGTAACACTTGTTACAAAGAACAAGAGAACTCATGTTAATGTAACACTTGTTACAAAGAACAAGAGAACTCGTGTTAATATAACACTTGTTACAAAGAACAAGAAACACTCATGTTAATGTAACACTTGTTACAAAGAACAAGAGAACTCATGTTAATGTAACACTTGTTACAAAGAACAAGAGACAATCATGTTAATATAACACTTGTTACAAAAGAACAAGAGACACTCATGTTAATGTAACACTTGTTACAAAGAACAAGAGACACTCGTGTTAATGTAACACTTGTTACAAAGAACAAGACACTCATGTTAATGTAACACTTGTTACAAAGAACAAGAGACACTCATGTTAATATAACACTTGTTACAAAGAACAAGAGACACTCATGTTAATGTAACACTTGTTACAAAGAACAAGAAAACTCATGTTAATATAACACTTGTTACAAAAAACAAAGAGACAATCATGTTAATGTAACACTTGTTACAAAGAACAAGAGAAACTCATGTTAATGTAACACTTGTTACAAAGAACAAGAGAAACTCATGTTAATATAACACTTGTTACAAAGAACAAGAGACACAATCATGTTAATGTAACACTTGTTACAAAGAACAAGAGAACTCGTGTTAATGTAACACTTGTTACAAAGAACAAGAGAAATCATGTTAATATAACACTTGTTACAAAAAACAAGAGACACTCATGTTAATGTAACACTTGTTACAAAGAACAAGAGACAAGTATGTTAATGTAACACTTGTTACAAAGAACAAGAGACTCTCATGTTAATGTAACACTTGTTACAAAGAACAAGAGACACTCATGTTAATGTAACACTTGTTACAAAGAACAAGAGACACTCATGTTAATGTAACACTTGTTACAAAGAACAAGAGAACTCGTGTTAATTTAACACTTGTTACAAAGAACAATAGAAGCTCGTGTTAATGTAATACTTGTTAAAAAGAACAAGAGACCTCATGTCAATATAACAATTGTTACAAAGAACAAGAGACACTCATGTTAATGTAACACTTGTTACAAAGAACAAGAAATCTCGTGTTAATATAACACTTGTTACCAAAAACCAGAAACAATCATGTTAATATAACACTTGTTCCAAAGAACCAAAGACACTCATGTTAACATAACACTTGTTACAAAGAACAAGAGAACTCGTGTTAATGTAACACTTGTTACAAAGAAAAGAGACACTCATGTTAATGTAACACTTGTTACAAAGAACAAGAGACAATCATGTTAATACAACACTTGTTTCAATGAACACGAGAATTTGTGTTAATATAACACTTGTTACAAATAACAAGAGACACTCATGTTTATGTAACACTTGTTACAAAAAACAAGAGGTCGTGTTAATATAACACATGCTACAAAAAAAAAAACAAAAGACAATCATGTTAATATAACACTTGTTACAAAGAACAAAAGAACTCGTGTTAATGTAACACTTGTTACAAAGAACAAGACACTCATGTTAATGTAACACTTGTTACAAAGAACAAGAGAACTCGTGTTAATATAACACTTGTTACAAAGAACAAGAGACAATCATGTTAATATAACACTTGTTACAAAGAACAAGAGACACTCATGTTAATGTAACACTTGTTACAAAGAACAAGAGACACTCGTGTTAATGTAACACTTGTTAAAAAGAACAAGAAAAAATCATGTTAATATAACACTTGTTACAAAGAACAAGAGACACTCATGTTAATGTAACACTTGTTACAAAGAACAAGAGACACTCATGTTAATGTAACACTTGTTACAAAGAACAAGAGACACTCGTGTTAATGTAACACTTGTTACAAAGAACAAGAGACACTCATGTTAATGTAACACTTGTTACAAAGAACAAGAGACACTCATGTTAATATAACACTTGTTACAAAGAACAAGAAACACTCATGTTAATGTAACACTTGTTACAAAAAACAAGAGACACTCATGTTAATGTAACACTTGTTACAAAGAACAAGAGAAACTCGTGTTAATGTAACACTTGTTAAAAGAACAAGAAAGAATCGTGTTAATTAACACTTGTTACAAAGAACAAGAGAACTCGTGTTAATGTAACACTTGTTACAAAGAACAAGAGACACTCATGTTAATATAACACTTGTTACAAAGAACAAGAAACACTCACGTTAATAAACACTTGTTACAAAGAACAAGAGAACTCGTGTTAATGTAACACTTGTTACAAAGAACAAAAGAACTCGTGTTAATGTAACACTTGTTACAAAGAACAAGAGACACTCATGTTAATGTAACACTTGTTAAAAGAACAAGAGAGATCTCGTGTTAATGTAACACTTAAAAAGAACGAGAAAGAATCGTGTTAATTTAACACTTGTTACAAAGAACAAGAGACACTTCTGTTAATGTAATGCTTCTTACAAAGAACAAAACACTCATGTTTATGTAACACTTGTTACAAAGAACAAGAGACACTTATATTAATATAACACTTGTTACAAAGTACAACGACACTCATGTTAATGTAACACTTGTTACAAAGAACAAAACACTCACGTTTATGTAACAGTTGTTACAAAGAACAAGAGAAACTCGTGTTAATGTAACACTTATTCCAAAGAACAAGTAAACTCGTGTTAATATAACACTTAAATAAAAAACGAGAAACAATCATGTTTATGTAACACTTATTACAAAGAACAAGAGAACATGTGTTAATGTAACACTTGTTACAAAGAACAAGAGACACTCATGTTAATGTAATACTTGTTACAAAGAATGAGAAAACTCGTGCTAATATAAAACTTATTACAAAAAGAAGAGACAATCATCTTTATGTAACACTTCTTACAAAGAACAAGAAACAATCATGTTAATATAACACTTGTTTCAAAGAACAAGACACAACCATATTAATATAACACTTGTTTCGATGAACAAGAGAACTCGTGTTAATGTAACACTTGTTACAAAGAACAAGATACTGATGTCAAATAACATTTGTTACAAAGAACAAGAGACACTCGTGTTAATATAACATTTGTTACAAACAAGAGAACTCGTGTTAATATAACACTTGTAACAAAAAACAAGAGACACTCATGTTTATGTAACACTTGTTACAAAGAACAAGAGACATGTTAATATAACATTTGTTACAAAGAACAAGAGACTCTCATATTAATGTAACACTTGTTATATTGACTTCAGAGTCTCTTGTTCTTTGAAACATGTGTTAGATTAACATGATTGTTTCTTGTTCTTTGTAACAAGTGTTACATTGACATGAATGTCTCTTGTTCTTTGTAACAAGTGTTATAATAACAAGATTTCTCTTGTTCTTTGAAACAAGTGTTAGATGAACATCACTGTTTTTTGTTCTTTCCAACAAGTGTTACATTAAGATGAGTGTCTCTTGTTCTTTGTAACAAGTGTTATATCAAGATGAGTGTCTCTTGTTCTTTGTAACAAGTGTTACATTGACATGATTGTTTCTTGTTCTTTGTAACAAGTGTTACATTAAGATGAGTGTGTGTAGTTCTTTGTAACAAGTGTTATATTAATACGAGTTCTCTTGTTTTTTGTAAGAGGTGTTACATTAACATGAGATTCTCTTGCACATAGTAATAAGTGTTAGATAAACACGAGTTCTCTTGTTCTTTGTAACAAGTAACATGTTAAAGTAACATTTGTTATAAAGAACGAAAAAATCATGTTAATATAACACTTGTTTCAAAGAACAAAAGACACTCATATTAGCATAACACTTGTTAAAAATTAAAAGAGAAATCGTGTTGATATAACACTTGTTACAAAGAACAAGAGAACTCGTGTTAATATAACACTTATTACAAAGAACAAAAGACACTCATGTCAATGTAACACTTGTTACATAGAACAAAAGAACTGTTTATGTAACATTTGTTACAAAGAACAAGAGACACTCATGTTAGTGTAACACTTATTACATAGAACAAGAAAACTCGTGTTAATATAACACTTGTTACAAAGAACAAAAGACACTCATGTTAACATAACACTTGTTACAAAGAACAAGAGAACTCGTGTTTGTGTAACACTTATTACAAAGATAAAGAGAAACTCATGTTTATGTAACACTTGTTTCAAAGAACAAGACACAACCATATTAATACAACACTTGTTTCAATGAACACGAGAATTCGTGTTAATATAACACTTGTTACAAAGAACAAGAGACACTCATGTTTATGTAACACTTGTTTCAAAGAACAAGACACAACCATATTAATACAACACTTGTTTCAATGAACACAAGAATTCGTGTTAATATAACACTTGTTACAAATAACAAGAGACACTCATGTTTATGTAACACTTGTTTCAAAGAACAAGACACAACCATATTAATACAACACTTGTTACAAAGAACAAGAGAACTCGTGTTTATGTAACACTAGTTACAAAGAACAAGAGACACGTTGATGTAACACTAGTTACAAAGAACAAGAGAAATCGTGTTTATGTAACATTTGTTACAAAGAACAAGAGACAGTCATGTTAATGTATCACTTGTCACAGAAAGAACAAGAGAATTCGTGTTAATAGAACACTTATTCCTTGTTCTTTGTTACAGTCCAATCGTTGGAGTTCTCCTGTTACATATTATAATTTATTTTGGACAAGTCTCTGATTTATTATGTTATGTATGTTACACATTATGATTTCAAAAATATCCTGGACATTTTAATTTAGAACTTAAATAAATATTAATAGGTATCAAATTTATGATACTTGCCAACAAGACACACACAATTTTCTTTGTTAACACAAATATAAATTTATATACAAAAAAAACAATACAATTTAAAATAATGATGATTACAAATAGTGAATACAAATAATTATTTGTATACAAAAATTTTACAAACTCACAAACAATATTCAGTCTTCTATGTGGTCTGGAACTGAATATTTTATTGACAGCCTTACACTGCTTTATATGTGAATATCAAATACATATAAATATATACACAGGTATAGATAATACATACCCTTTGTTTTATGGTTTTAAACTTTTGATTATCAGACAAGTCACTGCAGTCTCTTTGAGTAAACACTGTACTTTTCTCATGTGAAGAAACAGAACCTATGATAGACACTTGAACTTCCTGAAAATAACAAGAAACAAAACAGCCATAATTGTCGTTAGGTCATCTGTAAAGAAACTTAATATATTACCTAAAATGAAAACAGAAAAAGTGCAAATTTCAATGTAAAAAAGAGAATGTTGGAAATAATAGGCAGTTATGAAGTTGTATAAACTATCTTGAGTTACACTTACAATTAAGATTTAATTAATCAATCAGTATAAATAGTTATTTACAACTTCCAACTGATAAGAACTGATTTCCATACAGTACTTAATAATAAGATCTTTATTAGAGTGTAATTTAGGCTAATGCAGTGAGTTATGTGGAATCTTTAATAATATACTATGTTCATGTAGAGCTGCATTAGTATCAGAAAAATTGGATACAGAAACTTTATAATAGAAAATTCTATGAGATATTTATATAATGAAGTAGTACAGAATCTCTTAGTAACTGAGTTCATGAAAGAAAAGACTGGGTTCAAAATAACTACAAACAAACAATCCTTTTAATTCACTAACACAAACATTGCGTGTGTATACTTGCCCAAGGAACAATAAACAGTCTCTTCTACAAAAATAAGTATCATCATTTTATTGAGCTTAAACTATCTACCAGACTGTTTAAACTCAATATTTCTCACTTTACAGGCAACATCAGATTCATCAAGAGGCTCATTACACCATGAGCAGAATAGGTGTGAGCTCAATACAATGGTAAGGAGAAAGATAACTTAAACAACATCAAATTACCTACCTGTATATATATATGAACACACACACACACAGAACAAATTATAAATTCAAAAACATACTATGTCAAATACTGATTGAGGTGTTTAAGACTGTTAAGGGAAATTATAAACGTAACAGTTGTCTTTAACTAAGACAACTTTATTTTTCTAACAGGGTAGCTGACCTCTCAAAAGGATTGCTTTCAGATGTAGTACATGCAGTTAATCTGAGGAAGTTAAAGGGAAGACACATTACATATCTGAATAATAAGGGATGGCTTTGAGTGTTTTGTTATTATTTTAGGGTTTAGTACAGTGGATAGGACAGTCTCAACATACTGGCATATTCCTTGTTCTTTTTAAATTACATGTATTTATTTGTACACACAATATTTTTCTCTCTCCCCTAATTCAGGCTTGTCTTCAAACTAGTAGATAATTTTAACTTTCAAAAAAATAAAATTCAAAGTTGAACCATGGTTACACAGTGTGTTAAGTTTTACCATTCTTGTGAACACTTATTACAAAGACAGCACAACCCTTAGACAAAGAACTCAATACACCATCCTAATTTTAAAATTCTCCATAAAAGAATTCAATATCATAATTTTATTAACACGCCTTACAACACAGAAATTTACCACCAAAGTACAGAACAACTATATAAACCCTATAATGAACACTTCAGAAACTTTTAACAAAGAAATGCAATAAAGAAAACCCTTCCATAATGATTATACAAAAAAAATTTTAACATAGCAGAAAATACAAATTTCAATCTCAATACAAAATGATTTAAATAATATACATTTAATGTATAGTTACAATGAAAAATAATGTTTAAGAATAATACATAAAACTGCAAACAATGAAATGCAAAATAACCCTTGAATAACAACTCATGACATAAGAGGAAGCTATTCTTTAAATGAAATAAAGATAGATAAATTAATAACTTCTTTTGCTCTATGACAAATGAAGAACAAATCAGCATTAGATCAAAAATTAAGCCTTTATACATTAAATAAAATTACTTCTAAAAAAATTTAAAAGTATATATAAAATAACACTTAATAATACATACTAAACAAATTAATCTTTTGAAGAAATTCAGTACTAACATAATGATTATAATAAAAAAAATGTAGGGACATATGTACTGAAATTGGTATGTTTACATTATAAAACCAAATAAATCAAACCCACTAGCCAGCCACTGCAAATTATGTATACTTTAATCAATTACTCATTCTTAAATACCAAAAACAATATATCAGAAGAGAAAAAGCAAATAATAAAAGAGAAAATACCACAATGCTTATATATCACTCAATTAAATATATATATATATATACACACATACAGGGAGTGAACAAAAGAAGTTGCCCCTTTAAAATGTTAATTTGTTATGTCTTTTAATAAATAATAGAAAAATTTGTAAAACTATGTTTTAGAATGTGCTATTTTTTCAAATATGATATCAAATCCTAATTTTACATGGCTTTTGTAAATACCTGAACTTTTATGATTTTGTGACATTTTATCATAAGAAGTGATGTGCACCCTGCTACAGTTTCTTAGATATTCTTATTCCTAGTTGCCTACAATTGTTAAAATTAGGATTTAAGATCATATTTGAACAGATCTCATCAAGTGTGTTCTAAAAACGTACGTTTTAGATATTTTTCTGTTATCTAATAAAAGATACAACAAATTAAAAAGGCAACTTTTTTTTGTCCACCTCCTGCACATGGGCAAAATTTATACTAACCTAAGCAACAGAAATTAGGGTCTAACTTTCATCAGTCACACTTCATATCCAACATCACACCCTCTATAGTGGCAGTGGATCACCACTTGGCTGCTGTGGTGTCTTTTATTATTTCTCTAGCTCAGTCTAAAGTTTGGCTGGCTTAAGCCAGCTCTGTCAGCAGCTGGTGGTGTTACTGCAGTAGATATTTGCAGTTATACATGGTCCAAGCTTTTTGTGGATATTTCCTGACGTGCATACTTTAAAAAATTGAACTTGCATCACTGTCAGGACTATGGCAATGAATGTTGATGGTTTCATTTACAAGTCAGCCATCATCTGCAATTGATGCAATCTTCAGAACCTCTTGGTCACTGGCCTCATATTTAACACTGCCAGTAGTCCAGTGATCCCTTTGTTTATCCCTCTGTTGTTATTGATGACACTACTGACAATAAGATCTTCACAGTTTGTTGGCTACTGGCAACAATGATTCCAAAGGTGTGGTATTTGTTATTTGTGGTACTGAGTTCTAGAAGACGTGTTTCTCTGCCACCCAAAATTCAGCTGTCCTTTAGGACAACCTCAACTCTCACAGGGCTTCTCTGGCTTAGAGATATAGTGATATTTTGCACAGACCAATGCACGTACACTACTTGTGGCTCATTGTTTATAGACACATTATGATAAGACACTTAGGGAGAGGGTTCTTGATACTGAAGGGCCTACCATTCATCTTTCTTGATAACAATGTTTTGGAAGCTGATTGCCATGTCTGCACCACTGGTACAAAGGTGGTGCTTAGCTAATCATTAGTGGATTCTGCCACTCTGTCCAATAAGGTGTAAGGCTCTTAGGTCTGCTTGGTCCCCAGATTTCAGAATCAGTTAGGTCCCAAATGTCCAATGAATGACCTGGCAATGCATCTTTTAGCATAGATTTTACTAGGTGGAATGTCAGGCTGGATCCACGTGTCTTTGGGTCAATATGAAAATCTAGTTCGTTACCAAAAAGAAAGTGCTGGATGTCCACTGTTACTTGCCAAACAAATATAATAGTTTTATAATACTATAAAGCTTCAGCACACTAAGGAACTTCACTTCACTGACTAGTTTGAGAACATGACAGCCAAAATGGTCAAAAACTTGATCTTAAACAGTAAAAGAACAGATTAAAAATACAAAATTGGGTGAATACCTATTAATCAGATGGTCAGTCTAGTGTGTAGGTTGAAAAAGTTATAACTGCCAGGTTATAACTATTACACTCCTCTCAAAAATCTATCTTTCGGGTGGAATAATCAACAGACTACTACTGTCAAGTGATACTAGTATGTAGGTTCACATGAACTCATAATCGAATCATCTATGGAATGTACATGCCCAGTGTCTGTGAACTTTCTCAGTCCACTGGCTTCACTGTGACTTTGTTGACCAATACCTTATCAGCTGTGCTGTTCTTTGTTGTCATTCCTTTGATAATGGCAAAGATGCTTAGCCTTCAGCCAAAATCCAAACACTCCAATACCATCTACACGTAAACAGTACTCAGTTCCAATAAAAAAAAAATTGAAATCAAGATTACAAAACTTGTTCCTATGCAGAAGCTGGCTCAGGTTAGGTGAAGCCAACCAACCTATACTTCTGACCATTAGAATCCACTAATGTTCATACTGTCATTCTTTAAGGATCATTTTCCACACACCCACTAGTACAATGGTAAGTAAGTCTATGGATTTACATCAGCAGATAGCTCAAGGTGGCTTTGCTATAAGAAAACACACACACATTGTTTATACACATGTGAAGACTTTAAGGCCTCTTATGCTGATGAAACTAAATGCCAACTTAAAATACCAGCTATACCTATAAAAATTGGAAAAAAGTTATAAACCTTTCCAACTCTGTTATCTACCATCAATAAAAACAGGACATCCAATTTTTCTCTCCAACTTTAAAATATTTCTGACAGCAATGTCTGAATCAGGAAGGTATCAAGTTTCATTTATTATAACTATATATGACAAGCAACATTATATCAGCAATGTATTTTCAAAGTACCTACAATATTGCCAAAGAAACAAATGGACTTATCTCAATTGGAAAGTAACATAAATTTAGATTTATTAGTATGCGTAAGTTGTCAAAATTTCATCATTCTTTACTCATATCAGATAATCAAACCACATAATGTTTTCTTTTGATAGAATTTATAGTATTTTAGAATGCACTTAACACTACAATCCAATATATTTTCTCACATTACAATAAACCAATTGCAAAATACGTAAAAAGAAATTGTGATTATAAAGATTTTTTTGCAGTAATTATGTCATATCTCAAAACCAATATGGCACAAGAAGGTTAAACTTCACAGGGGTATAAAGGATATTATGTGGATATGAAGGCCAAAGTTGTCATATGATGCCATTAAGAGCACCACATAATGTCTGATCAATAATAACAACTGTTAAAATGTGCTGTCCTAGCACCCAGAATGCATTGCATTAAGGTAACAATGAACATCATATTAAGTTCACAAATCTTATTTGGTATGCTGGCCACTTCCCAGAATATTGTATCTTTGAGTCCGCATGATATATGTACAATTTCAGACAGTCCCACAAACAGAAGTTAACTAGTGTCAGGCCCATTGAATGAGTTGGCAACTCACAAGAAGAGAAATGTGAAATTATTCTGCCTTTAACAGGTTCCTGCAAGATATGTTCCAACTAGTTACCAATAGGTGAAGAATCACCATTCTGCATGAAAACAATAATTTCCACCACATTCTGTCGATGAAACTAACATTAGTTATGTTCATTGCACAGTACCCTGCAGCATGAAATGTACACGTTTGCATTTCACATGCTGACAGGTATCAGAAATGTCATGATCTAGTAATAAAGTCAGTTGTAAAAAACCACACCACCCTGTCATCTTAGTATGATGAAGGTGTTTAGGAAATGTTATATATGGATTAGTTTCCAACCAGATAATACAGTTGAATGTGTTGATAATTTCAAAATGAGTGAAATGTGCTACATCAGTCAATACCACATTGGCAAGAAAATGTTCAATAACTCCCAGTCTTTTATATAATTAACAATGGTTAAATTCATTTTTTTTTAAATCTTTAAACATAATGCAGCATTTCAGGAAACATTTCAAAGTTGACTAAAGAGCTCATTGAACAGTTGAAGTTGCCAAATCCTGACACAGGGTAACAAAACATCCATTGCTGCATCCATATGTACTTGAGCTGACTTTTTCAGACCTCAGCAACAGCATCAGCTAACTAGGTGTTGATGAGCTCTATATGGTTTATAACAAATTCAACCTATCTCCTTGTATTTCTTTTATAATTATACAACAACAATACTGGAATAAAGCCCTCTGCAGATGTTATGCACTCTGTAATTCCCTCAGTACTGCTTTAATGTTGTAGCCTATTGTGTAATTACACTTTACTAGCTCACTAAACTTGTCAATTTCATGTTGGTTAAATGAACTACACTGCAATCAAAAGAGCCATTTATACCAATCAGAAATGAATCAAAGTGACCTTCCTTTCACATGATACTCATCACAACTCTGTACAATTTCAACTTCCTATACCATGCTGTTTGTGAGAAATAATGTGCTGAGCTGTGGCACTTTCTTTGTAATCACCTTGTACTCCAGTGAATGACTTTTACATGCCCACTTAGTTTGGATCACCGATAAAAACTTATGGCATTTTATGTATGGAGCTGCTGCTGTCTGCTTTATTAAAACAAAAATAAAAGGAAATCTTAGTTCAAACAAACATGTCACTAAACTATATCAAGATTAAAATGTATTTTAACTAATTTCCAGTAAAAGCTAGATGAAAGTATGAATTTATATTGTACAAAGCAGGGATTCTCAACCTTTTTTGACTTGCGGCACACTAGGACAAGCTGAAAATTTTGCGGCAAACAAGCTGGAAATTTTGCGGCAAATCTAACGATTTTTTTAGGTACACGTTATACAGCAGAGTTAAAGCCTTAGAACGAAAGTCACGGCCAAAGCAAGCGATAGTATTGTCAATGTGCAGATGACATTAATATCGCTTGCTTTCGCCGTGATTTTCGTTCTAAGGCTTGTTAACGATTTTGTGGTATAGCAGAAAATTTAACACTTTTTATTTTTACACATTTTCAATGTGACGCTTGTGCCTGCTTCCGAAAGCAAATAAAATTGAAGCGAGGTTCTAACATAGACAAACAAGTTCGCATTTGATCATCGACTATAAGAAGCCTCTCTCTCTTTGTGGCTTTAATTTCAGTCAATGCTGAAAATCCAATTTCGCAAAACCACGAAGATGCAAATGAAATCAGAACTTCAACTGCTTTTAAACTGATTGCAAGATATGAATTTTTAATGGAGATCCAAAACTCATCCAAGCTCTTTTCGGGAAACAATGACTGATAAAAATTGTCGTTTCGTAAATCAATGAGCTGTTCTTCATCCTCAGTTGTAAGATTTGTTATCTCGTTGATTCCGAATGGATAGATCACCCAGTTATATTCATCGATAGCAAGTGACGGGAAGTAATGTTTTAGTGCGGACTGTAGATCGCTTAATGTGTTCAAAATTTGAGGGACATTCGTTAATGGAAGGAAAACAATCAAGGGCTCCTTTCGAGATCTTATTCTTCCACAGCGTCAACTTTTCATCGAAGGCCTTCAGTTTGGATGTTGCAGTAATAATGTTTTCAGATGGTCCTTGGAGATTTTACTTCAGAGAATTTAATTTGTCAAACAAGTCAGAGAGAAATTGAACCTTCAGCCACAAGATCTCATCATGAAAAGAAAATTCAAAACCTGCTTCCTCAATTACTTCAGTTTTTAGTTAGACAAGGCGCTTTAACACCTGTCCTTTCAAAAGCCACCGAACTTCAATGTGATACAGTAGCTTTTCGTAGGCCTGGCATGGCCGAGCGCGTTAAGGCATGCGCTCGTAATCTAAGGATCTCGGATTCGCATCCCCATCCCGCTAAACATGCTCGCTCTTTCAGCCGTGGGGCGTTATAATGGGACGGTCAATCCCACTTTTTGTTGGTAAAGAGTAGCCCAAGAGTTGGCGGTGGGTGGTGATGACTAGCTGCCTTCCCTCTAGTCTCACACTGCTAAATTAGGGACGGCTAGCACAGATAGCCCTCGAGTAGCTTTGTGCGAAATTCAAAACATTTGCTGCTTTCTTGTTTTCTTAAAAATACGGGCTATCAGTGATGCGTATGTGTTTTCTTATAGTAAAGCCACATCGGGCCATCTGCTGAGTTCATAGAGGGGAATCGAAACCATGATAAAGAAAAAAGAAAATGAATTACCTAAACCTCGTGTTCTATGCCTATAGGGGCGGTTTGTTTGTTTGTTTTTGAATTTCGCGCAAAGCTACTCAAGGGCTATCTGCGCTAGTCGTCCCTAATTTAGCAGTGTAAGACTAGAGGGAAGACAGCTAGTCATCACCATCTACCGCCAACTCTTGAGCTACTCTTTTACCAACGAATAGTGGGCTTGACTGTCATATTATAACGCCCCCACGGCTGAAAAGGCGAGCATGTTTGGTGCGACGGGGACGCGAACCCACGACCCTCAGATAACGAGTCGTATGCCTTAACCCACCTGGCCGTGCCGGGTCCTATCGGGGCGGAATGTTTGTAGTTTGCTTGATTTAAATTATATTTTGTAGACTGTGTTACTCATCATTAATTTAGGTGTCTGAATAACATAATTTCGCAGACGAACAGGTTGTTTTAAATGTTTCACTTGTAAATTTCAGTGAAGCTGGAAAAAAATTGATGAAAAGGTCTAATTTATTCTTTGTTTTATTACTCTAACAACATACCAGTTTCTGTCATTAACGTTTCAGCACTAAACGTTTAGTCATACTTCACAATCGGTTAATGCTATTTTATTTTATTTGTCCACACCCTCTACACCCTCTCACATACAATAATAATAAAAGGTGTGATTTTAACTTGATAGAAGTTAACTACAAAGCTACATAATGGGCTATCTGTGTACTGCGCACCACGGGTTTCTAGCGTTGTCAGTCCACAGACATTCTGCTGTGCCACCAGGAGGGTTTAAATGTGCTTGCTAGCTAATTCCGTAATTTCCGAAATACCCATTGATTTCAATACACCCCTTCTGAACGTTGGCATTTGCACATTAGAAAAAAAAACAACTTTTTTTTCTTGTCTAAAAATAATTTTCCACGCATTTTTCTTAAGATAATTTGGACATTTCGTATTTATTCAAAGAATTATTGATGTTGATTAAATAACACTATGCAGTAAAATATTATAGGTGTTTTGGTCGTGTTGTGCGTGACTTGAAGGGTCAGATACTATTTCTTCTTCCATAACACAATGCAATCTGCATTATTTTTGTTTATAAAATATGCAAACATCCCACACTGATTTTCAGTAAATCAAATAAATTGATAATTAAGTAATCAAAATATGTGTTACTATCACGATAAGGATTAAGTTGTTTTTTAATCCCAAACATTGTATGTTAAAATGTTTTATACACGCAACATAACTGAATTGTTTATATAAATATTTATTTACTTATCAGTTATATGTCGCCACAGCACTACGTACATATTTCCCGAGGTGAAATATTTATAAAGTCTTTAAGTCATTTTAAACTTATCATTTTGTAACCTAGATTATTTGAGTGTGTGAATAATGTTGTTCTCCTTATGATTTTGACCAACTATTTAATGTTATAGATTTCTTTTATTTTCTTTAGGTTACTAGATGAGAAAAACTCAAAAAGGCCATAAATATTGGAAACAATATTTGCTAGTACCTTAAACAATGTCATCTCCAAAATCTGGGCCCGGCATGGCCAGGTGAATAAGGCACTCGACTCTTAATCTGAGGGTCGTGGGCTCGAATCCAGATTATAATATGACGGTCAATCCCACTATTCGTTGGTAAAAGAGTAGCAGAAAGAGTTGGCGGTGATGACTAGCTATCTTCTCTCCAGTCTTACACTGCTAAATTAAGGACAGCTAGCACAGATTAGCTCGAGTAGCTTTGTGCTTAATCAAAAACAACAACGCAAAATAATACAGAGGCTCGTCAGGTGTACATTATAATGCGTACGTATAATTTTGTACGTAAATATATTGAAGTGAACCAATGCCATTAACCTTTTTCTCGCTGCTTTCATTCATATAAGAAAAACTATAAAGACATTTAAGTTTGCGCATGTTGTTTTACCATTTATATTATACTTATGTAAATATATATTGTTTCCATAATCTTTCCAAATACAGACAAATACTATAAAACGAGTTTATATAAAATTGTGTTATAATGCAATTGAAGTTAAAATATTAATAACTAAATCAAACTTCAAAAAGATTGCAATATTTACAGAAATACTATGTACTATTCATGTTAATCTAACACAAATAATATTCAATAAATAGATCTATGTTGGAATGAACATGAATTCGTAAAATCAAAGTATTTTGATGGCTAAAAATTATTATACCAAGATATTGAGTCTTACATTTACTAAAGAAAAACAAAGCAATTCTATAAAGATATAAGACGAAACCCCAATTTTCAAATTTAAAAAAAAAAACATCGATGCAAAAAATAGTAATAATGGACACTTCATAAAAAAGACATAATGTCAAACAAACAAATACATTAAAATTTTAGAAATAAATAACTTCACTTTTGTCATCCTGCAATTATTATGTCAAATACATAAGCAAATACCTAATTGAATTACCGAAACGATTCACTAAGAAACACATCGACATATATACTATAATAATACCAATTCCAGGTATTCATTAAGAAACACATCGACATAATTATACCAAATCCAGGTATTCATTAAGAAACACATCGACATATATACCATAATAATACCAAATCCAGGTATTCATTAAGAAACACATCAACATATGTATACCAAATCGAGGTATTCACTAAGAAACACATCGACATATATACTATAATCACAGCAAATCCAGGTATTCACTAAGAAACACATCGACATATATACTATAATTATACAAAATCCAAGTATGAAAATCTATATTTATTTTTGTTTCGCTTGAGGCTGTTCGAGGGCTATCTACGCTTGTCGTCCCTAATTTAGTAGTGTCAGAGTAGGTGGAAGACAGCTGATCATCACTACCTACCGCTAATTTCTTGCGTTACTCTTTTAACAACGAATAGTGGGATTGACCGTTACGTTAAAACGCACCCACTTCTAAAAGAGCGAGCATGTTTGGTGCGACGAGGATTTTAACCCGCGACTCTTGGATTACGAGTCGAGTGCTTTAACCACATGGCCATGCCGGGCGAAAGTAATGAGAAGTGCTTGTAGTTACTAAGGGTAATCTGAAACAAGTAACGTTGAGATGCTTGTTTCATATGGAGGATTACTACACAAAAAATATATTATTCCTGGTAGGATTTTTCTTTACTAATTAAAATACTTTTTATTGGTGTTTTAAATAGAAAGTTCTAACGTTCATGATTTTTGGGTTAAAAAGATTACACGTTCGCCAGTGGCGTAAGTAGAGGGGGGCAAGTGTGTACATCTGTCCTCGGGCGCAGCGTCGGGGGGTGAGGGCGCCACATTGATGTTACATAATTAGGAATGAATTTCAGAATGAAATGTTTTCCCCTCTTAACCAAGTAATGTCCAGTGTCCCATATATGGAAGTTACAACGTCATGTGTTGCCACAATTTGGTTGTGATTTAGTCACGTTATACCATAACGCTGTTATGAAATCGTCAAAATGCAGTCACTTCATAAAGAATAATCAATGTTGTTATGTAACTTTGTGTGAACGTTGTGAAATGTAACATTATATGCTGTAAATCAGTAATCAGAACGCACATTACACGAGTACTTCACCGAACAAAGTCGGTAAATTGTCTATTACTTGATCCAGTTTTGCAATGCTACCATGACCTCAGCGCCTTGTCCTTCGGGAGTAACCGAATGGCTATAACAGATAATTGACCCCCGCAAGTCTGATAAAGCTGGAAACGAAGCCGAGAAAATCTAACACTGGACTAGATTGTGAATAGCGGATACAAGTCCGGGCCTTTCGCGCCTTTGCGGCATTGATCCTAAAATTGAAACGGGTGAGCGCGTAACCGAACCATAAGATTTTTTGGATGCACCGTTATGTGCCCAAGGTGAAAATTATTGCTATAAAATCTAAAATTCGTTTATTCGTTGCAGTGTTCATGTATCGGTCATATCATTTGAAAAATACTCATAACGACTTCGTTGTTAAGGATAAATGTAATGGGGATTTGGTTTCAAATAGATTTAATATTTCCTGTTCCTCTCACATTCTCCTGATCTCCTTTACCTATTAACTACTGATCGTTTGTTTGATCTACTCACGCTGTTTGCCCTAGCTTTTATCCCAAGAGCCCTAGTTAGCTTTTATCCCACCCAACTTCGGACCAAAGCGAAAGCGTAAACCCTTTCGTCAATAACTATTCTATTACTCGGGGGGATTAAAAGCAGAAAAATGCGTAACAGTACAGTGATGTGCCAAAAAACATGATTTCCTATAATGTAATATTATAATTTCTTATACAGCAGAGAAGAAATTACGGAATCCTAATTTTAACAATGAGATATAATTGTTATATATACGTTGTTGGGCCATATAAATGGAGTCATATTACACCTCTTGCTTAAAACTCATAATGTCAAAAGGATCGATAGGCCACGCTTTCGCGGTCCGTATTTGTACTGAAAATCAAGATCAAGCAAGCTTTTGCCCTTTTGCTCTACGCTAGTTTTTTTTCCTCGCTGAGCTCGTCTTAGTCATGGCATGACTAAACAAAGCATAGTAAATTACAACTTACTCTATTGCCAGTTGTGAAAGGTCTTTTAGTAAGTTAAAACTTATCCTGTTTTACCTGAGATCATCTATGGGATAGAAAAGATTGTCAGTTTTGGCTTTGGTGAGTGTGAAGCGACAAATTACCGACAGCATAAATTTTGAGGAACTAATCGATAAATTTGCAGCAGCAAAGGCAGGAAGAATTTCTCTTTGAAGTTACATAATAACATCCAAAGCATTATATCAAACTATTTCTTTTACCTTATGCTAACTTTTCAGGTTACTATATCCAAGGTAATGTTTTAAGTTTTCGCAATGTTATATTTGACTATTATTTTAGTATAAAATAATTCTGCATTAATTTTTTTATACGCATTCTTGTTTCTCATTCTGTCCCTCTCTGTTATTCAATTATATCTTCAAAATACCATTGTTGACTCAATTATTTCACTTTTTTTCATCTCCTTTATACCCTAAAAATACGCCACGAAATTCAGGTTTTCATGTTCTAAAACTCATAAATTTCCGGGAAAGCATGACGGACCCCCTTATGGCTTACGTTTTGTCACGAGAGGGCGCGAAACCTGACTTTGTCCTCAGTCACTGAAAACCCTAGCTACGCCTCTGTAATTATGTGTAGATAGTGATACTTGATAGATGGCCTTTGTTTTGATGACGTTTTGAATTTTCTAAAGCCAGATTTCTTATTGTTGGCGTTTGCTCTCATCAGATTCTGTCATAAAAGAACATCACATACAACTCTTTATACACCGTATGCATAATTGTCATGTGTCATTTAAAATTGTTATTTAAATTTAAAAACTGCTTTTCTGGTAAAACTAATATCACTCAGTTCAACTACATAACACACAGACCACTGCAGTTAGAATCGGCACAGTAGACTGTATAATTAATATAATCTTACTTTTTAAAAGAAACGTCGTGTTTATTTTACATCACTATGTCAGGATGATGACAACCGAAACAACTTTGGTCTGGTCTCGCTGCCAGCTCAAACTGCATGTTCTGTTTCCATTACATCGTATAGTCAATACGTTTTCCATGGCTAACTTACAAGCATAGCTATTCTTATGATTACAAACACTTCTAAACATCCTTTGACTGCTTTCTAGTTTTTCACCCTAGTTTTAAAAGAGTTGTTTGACGTATAATGCTCTTGGTTCAGATATGTCTGTCATCACGAACAAATTAGGTTTCTAGCCACAAAATTAATAAAACAAAATTCAATTTTCTGTATGAACTGTATCACTAATTGTATCGGTTTAAATGAAGTGGCATTGAGTGTTTCTGAATTATTATTCCTTGAATAAAACTGAACTATTTAATTAAAACCTTCCCAGCCACAGAAGATTAATTGAATCACTATTACAGACAATTGACAGCTGGTGTTGTCTGTATATTTGTCAAAATGTTTGTCAAAATTTAAGTAGATGATAGAAGAATTTCTTCTTATGAACTGGGTAACTAAAATAAGTGGACATCAGTGGTGTAGACAATTTCCCTGAGATGTGGGGAGAAGCAAGACAAATTATTCTTCCCAATTCTGCTATCATAATAAAATCAGTGATAAATTGAATATGTTACCCTATGGATTATCACAGTTGTATCTAAGGCTTTATATAATTCACTCGAAAATCGAAAGTTCACATATTTTTGGTCAATTACTTTACAACCTAACTGACGGGTTGAATTATTATTCTCTAAATTTTTATTACGATACAGTCTGCAGTTATTACACTTTTAAGGGTAACTCCTATACACTCTTTATGGCTAAAGTCATTATTACCCAGTCTATTTCTATCTCTCTTTTTTTTCATAACTTTCAGGCACTTACTTTCTCTACCTGCATGTATTTACAACATGCAACAAAAATGCTAGTCCTCTAGTGACAACAATACGCACAACGAGAAAAGCCTAGAAGAGTTTTGTTTTTGAATTTCGCACAAAGCTACAAGAGGGCTATCTGTGCTAGCCGTCCCTAATTTAGCTGTGTAAGACTAGAGGGAAGGCAGTTAGTCATCACCACCCACCGCCAACTCTTAGGCTACTCTTTTAACAACGAATAGTGGGATTGACCGTCACATTATAACTCCTCCCACGGTTGAAAGGGCGAGCATGTTTGGCGCGACGGGATGCGAACACGCGACCCTCAGATTACAAGTCGCTCGCCTTAACACGCTTGGCCATGCCGGGCTCGCCTAGAAGAGTAAGATTACATTAACTGTATTACAAAAGCATTCTACAACAATTAAACTACATACACAACAAATGAATTGTACATAGAAATACATAGCTAAACTTGTCATATTTATCGCTTTTGAAATAACTTTTAACACTTGTTATAAAACTAAATAATATTAAATGAACTAAATAATAACTTTGAGGCTATACAGTCTTGTGTATCCAAGAAAAGTATTTATAATATATTTTTATTTTACACAAAGATTGTTTTCAGTTCACACTAAACGTCTTTTTATATGATCTTAGGTCTAGTAGATTTTTATATTCTAAATTGAAGTCACTGTCTCCTGGCTCTGAATCTATGACAGCCACACTTTCCATGCCCATCTATGCCTCAGTAGCTGCATCAATTCTCTTTCAGAGTATCTCTACAACAGATTGATACCACAGATCTTGGTCTTCCCATCTACTTTTTCTTTATAGTACACTCTATTTACAAGTTTCTGCACTTCAAATGGTCTTTTCCAATGCAATGTGACTTTGTTGTTGTCAATGAGTAACAGAACTAAGATATTCTGTCTGATCTTGAAACATTGATCCTTGGACTTCTTATCACACAAGAGCTTTTGACTATCTTCGATGTGTTTAGCTTTCACAGTATAACTGCTTTGTAGGTCCAATACAGTACCTTCCAGTCCTCAGTTATTTAGGTCTCTTCCCCTTTTTCTTGTGATCGACTTTCTCTCGGGCACTGCCCCAAATTTTCTACATGGAAGAGTTTTTCTTTATGCTTTTTCAGTTTCCATGGACATACATTTGGGATGTCACTTCACAAAACTAAAGGGCTCTTAATACTTACTTTACACGTGTATATATTTATTTATTAAAAATAATATTTTCGTGAATACTTTTCAGAGATAGAACAATATTCTTTTAGCTTTCACCATGTAAATTTTGTAGTATACATAGAGTTTTTTCTATAATAATATAAAAGAATCTGAATACTTTCTTTAAATTTATTTCCTTATGTTCAATATAAAATAAAAAAAGTGTGTGAACGATGTATGGATCTCAAAATTGAGCATGTCGAACTTTGCTGTTTTAAAGTTTAAAGGTTAAGGCAATGGTTAACCAAGTAAAATACAATTATATTTGAGCATATCTAAGGGCCAAGCATGGCCAGGTGAGTTAATACGTGCGACTCATAATCTGAGGGTCGCAGGTTCGTATCCCCGTCGAACGAAACATGGTCGCTGTTTCAGCCGTGAGGGCGTTATAATGTGACGGTCAATCCCACTATTCGTTGGTAAAAGAGTAGCAGACGTTGTAGCAGAATACCATGTCTTAGGCTTCTGTCACGGAGCTCAATTTCTGGCGAAAAACAGGGGTTCTTATGCTAATTCTCTTTGGTGTCATTGCGACTTCTCAAATAGTTTGCATGAGCACCCACAAGTAGATCTGTCCCTTAACTGGACTATTTTCTTTTCGCAGCTCATCATAATTATCAGAACTAAAAACAAAAATATTTCTCTAAATAGTAATTTTCTCTAAACTATACCAGCAACAGTCTGTCGGTGTGACTCTCATATCCAGTATTTAAAGAAATTTGCACAAACATTCTCACGACCGTTTTCCCGACGTGAAGTGTCGGTTCAAAAATCTCTTCTTCTGTTCGCCCTTGACATACTTTCCTTCATAGTCTGGCGCAGTGGTTCTTAACCTTGTTGGAGGTACTGAACCCCGGAAGTTTCGTACTTGCATTCTCTGAATTGTAATTGGAAAAATAAAATATGATTTTTTCAAATTGAAAACATAAGTAGATATTTTATTTAAAACACCAATAAAAAGTATTTTAATTAGTAAAGAAAAATCCTACCAGGAATAATATATTATTTGTGTAGTAATCCTCCATATGAAACAAGCATCTCAACGTTGCTTGTTTCAGAGGTGTTTCTTAGAGAATACCTAGATATGATGTGATTATAGTATATATGTCGATGTAGAGTTTGTATTAGTACATAGATTTATATGGTACATAGAAGTATATATACATTATTTTGTTTTGTTAAAGTATTCAACCAACATCTCCATGGAGAAAACAGTCTCCACTTAAGTGTTTGATGACCGTGTTTACTTGTCCTACCAATGAAAATCCACAAAATTTAAATGAACGCTATCACTAGTGGAGACCAGTGCAGTCCTTTGTTGGTTTTTATTTTGATCAGAACCACATTCAACGAATATTTGTTTGTTTTTCCACAAATCCAAACTTGTTATTTGTAAAGGTTAAGTTGAACATATCTCCTATATATTTAGTAACACTGAATTACTTCAAGATATTCCTATTTCTTCTCATTCTATTCGGATGACAGCGGTCGATATACATTTCAGTATATATATAACAACTTGTAAATGCATGTGCAAAGATAGTATTGGCTGGTATGGGAATTAAAACTTTGATTAAAATAAAGTGCAGAGTAACAAACTTTCTTTTTAACCTGAAGATGATGATCTAAGAAGGTCAAAACGTTGTTCTGTACTTTATTTTTAATTGAAGTTTTAATAACCATACCAGCTGTCTTGAGAATAGATGTTTACTTCAAGTGGGTTTCTCGTCATCACAAACGTATTATTCCACTGGACAGTAATTTGTTCATCAGTCAGGCTACTATTCATCTGTTTCTTAATCTACCTGTCTCTCCAACGTTTAGCTGTTTGAGTTTATCAATCTATCTTTCTGTCTATCTATCCACTTTTCTGTTTCTTCATCAATATATCCATTTTCTATCTGTCTTTACGTCATTCTGCTCACTGTCTATTTGTCTATCTTTCTCTCCATCTAGCTATCTTTTGCCAGTCTATCAATCTATCTCTCTGTCCGTCTGTCAGTCTATCCAACTTTCCGTCTGTCTTTTTATTCACCTATCTAAAGAAGTCGTAATAGAATATTTATTTGAAGATATTCAAAATCTAGGTATTTCGCCAGATAATGTCAGCCTCACGATCATTCATGGAACTGATTAAAACAGCTATGGCCATTAAGAATCATCTGTCTGCTTTAACTCCAAAATAAACTTTTTATTTTTAACAAACCACCCGTTACGAGCTATGGAGTTATAAGACAGTGTTGTGTTAAGAGTTTGGAAAGATGGTCGGTCATGTTCGTACGTTCCTGCGTCAGCATAATATCCGGAGTTTAAACATGTTAAAAGTTTCAGGTGACAAGTGTACATTGAACTTAAACATGGCTGTAATACCGAATAAAATCTTAAACCAATTGAATTATTTTTACAGATGGTGTTATTTAAAGAGATTTAGTTTCAATTTTTTTCATTATCAAAGACATTTCACCTTCTTAAGGTGACTATATAATATATATTAGAGATTAATGAAGTAAAAAAAATATATTCAGTATATTAAAGGCCAATGAAATATGGACTAGTTCACGCTTCACAAATGAGATGGTTTGAACGAAGTAATGGATAATCTTGGACAAGTTGGAGAGATAATCCTTTGTCCTGCACTTCAACCTATCATATCGATTCAGAAAACGAGTTATTTACTAATAGTTCTGGACTGTAGTGTTTGTACAAGTTTATGGCAATTTTTTAATTCGCAGCTGAGATCTAATTTGTTCATCTCCTTTTCTTCTACTGGTCAATAGCGTGGTTTCGCTTGAGGTAAAATTTCACAATCAAGAGCAAAATTTTAAACAATTAGTCTAAATACGCATAACAGGTAGGTTTATCTAACAGGAATCAGTTGATTGATTTATCTTTTGTCAATAAACGTCAACCAATCGTCACATACACACTTTTGTATCTGTGGAAGTGTTTTAGTTTCCTGCCTTTTAAATGCCCCCCCGCTGGGACGGTGGTAAATCTACGTACTTACGACGCTAAAATCAGGAGTTCAATTCCCTTCGGTGGACACAGCAGATAGCTTAATGTTGCTTTCGTATAAGAAAAACACACACACGCCTTTTAAATACATAATTATAATGCATGCACTTCAACAGGGTCCCTAAAAAATGTTCTTTTTCAACATGGGCCCGGAATGGCCAGGTGATAAATCTGAGGGTCGCGGGTTCAAATCCCCGTCACATCAAACACGCTTGCTCTTTCAAGCCGTGAAGGCGTTATAGTGTAACAGTCAATCCCACTATTCGTTGGTAAAAGAATAGTCCCTGAATTGGCTGTGAGTAGTGATGACCAGATGCCTTCCTTCTAGTCTTACACTGCTAAATTAGGGACGGCTTGCGCAGATAGCCATCATGTAGCTTTGCTCGATATTCAAACCAAATACTAAATACTTTTTCAACAAAAGATAAAATCAAAATTAAGAGTATCAAATATTTTTTTTTTTATAGCTTCCCAAGTTCATATGTCCTGCTGTGTTGTGGCTTACAGAGTGCAGAATTATTTTCGTGATTCATGGTATGCCGCACGTCTTACTAACGTCACAACAGCGCAAACTGCAACGTTAAGCGTCCCTTATGTGACATCATTTTAGTGTCACACACAGACAATAATTGTTTGTTTGTTTGGGAATTTCGCACAAAGCTACTCCTTCAATGGCATAGCGGTATGTCTGCGGACTTACCCGTGGTGTGCAGGGCACAGATATCCCGTTGTGTCGCTTTGTACTTGATGACATACGAAGAAAACCAAAAATAGTAATCGCATATGAGTTGTTAGAAGTTTGATTCACATTTCTTAGTGGTTAGCTTGTTCGGATTGTGAATTCGAGGATTACCAGTTTGTGCCCTATCGCTGAAGGAAAAGTGAGTTTTATACTTTGGGGCTTTGTAGTGCGTTATAAGAGTGACGGTAAACTCCATTAATTCGTTAAATATGAGCGGCATTAGATTCTATTGAACAGTTGCTTAACTTCTAAGCTATTGGTTCAATATTAAGGATGGCTATCTTGACTTACTTCCATGCTGGCCTGGCATGGCTAGGTGGTTAGGACACTCGACTCGCTATCTGAGGGTCGCAGGATGAAATCCCGTTACACCAAATATTCTCGCCATTTCAGCCGTGGGGGTGTTATATTGTTTTGGTCAACCCCACTATTCGTTGGTAAAAGTGTAAACCAAGAGTTGGCGGTAGATAGTGATGACTAGCTGCCTTCTTTCTCGTCTGCTAAATTAGGGACGGCTAGAACAGACAGCTCTCGTGTAGCTTTGCGGGATGTTCAAAAACAAATAAACATTCTAAGCTATTGGTTAAACATTAGGGATCGCTATGAGCAGATAGGCCTAGGTAATTGTTAGAAACAGCACATGCTTTTTACAACTGCTGTAGATATCTCAATCAAATACGATTTGATGCCGTGTTTTTTGGTGGTAGTTTTAATTTTACGTGTTTATATTTTTAATCTTGAGGTCTGTTAATAACAAATGAATCGATAGGTTTATTAGGGACAATTTTATCGTGTATACGTATATTTTAACTTAAGAAGAACTGTATCAAATGAAAGCACTTCTATCTTTTCTAAACAGCAAGAAAAATAGAAAAATATTGTACTTTATTGAACACAGTTATCTACTGATGTTAAAAAATAATTTCAACTTAGAATAAAAGAAGATAGCTTTAGTTACAGTCGACAACATATTACGTCTCGTTTCTGTTTCCCGCCATTTATTCTGTTTTTGCTTTGTTTTTCTTAGCTTATTAACATAGTTTAACGCCAGGGTTGTGAGCGTTAATCACCCTACTATTTAACAAGGTTCGATTGTGGTATGTTTTGTAAATTTTGTTTGTTTGTTTTTTTTGTTTGTTTTTAATTTTGCGAAAAGTTACGTGTAACATGTTTGTGTGTTGTTGAATGATATTTTGTGAATATTCAGAGTATCAGTAAATCGTTTAAATCGAATGAGCAGACGGCTCTGCCCCAATAGATTTCAGCGTGATTTGATGATCCAAGTTTCGTATGTGAATAACTCTAGTATATATATTTGCACACGTAATGGGATACTTGCGTGAGATCAAACAAATCTAAAACCTTGCTAAAGTGATTATATTAATATTATTTTTACTTTATTCATCGATCATCTCGATTATAACTTCTTCTTACTGCAAAGTTTCCACGTTCACAGAAAGGTTACTTTCAAAATTTTCTTGTTGCAAGTATAAACCTTCTCCCTCATTATGGCGTCGTTGGCCAACAATGAAATAGTGTTAATTTTACGTTATCTATTTTATTATATAGGCCTGGCATGGCCAGGTGGTTAAGGCGTTCATCAACTCCTAATCTGAGGGACGCGGGTCGATTCCTCGTCACACCAAACATGCTCGCCCTTTCAGCCGTGGGGACGTTATAACATGACAGTCAATCCCACACTATATCAGTAACCCAAGAGTTGGTGGTGCACTGGAAAATTAGAGACGGCTAGCGCAGATAGTCGTCGTGTAGCTTTGCGCGAAATTCAAAACAAACTAATTTTTATTACATATTTATTTGTGCAAATACTAATTTTTTTTGGGCTCCCAGGTTCGCGCGAAATTAAAAAACAAACAAATGTCCTTGTTTATTTTGTGACCTTTATACATACGTGATAAACCGACTTCGTGTTTTATAAATTTATATAATTTACGTACAAGTAGTAAATTTAAAACAAACTTTGGTTTTATTTTACTGTGATAATGATAACATATTCATTATAATATTTTCTCGATGTGTATCATAAGTCTTAAATTTCAGAAATAAGCCTTTCTCCCCTCAGCAGATTAAACGCAACTGAGGATAGAACAAAATGACGCATAATATTTTTTTTTATTTTTCTGATCACTCGAATGAGCTGTTTCCCATTAAATCTGTAGTCTAATGTCATTCAAGATGTTCAAGACATTCTCATTTATGTGAACTAGTTATTACAACCTTTGTGTTACGACACGAACTTATGGTTGTATGAGTTACGAACGTTAAGACTAAAGATTTTATCGTGTTTGGTCAGCTATATCACTGTAAACAGGTTTACATGTATGATCAGCTATGTCGCTGTAAATATGTTGACGTGTTTGGCCAACCATGTAAACAGGTTGATGTCTATTATCAGCTATGTCACTGTAAACATTAATCTACAGTTTTAGGACAGATAGTGTAAGTAGCTTTGAGCGAATTTTGAAAAAAAAACTCAAATCGAATATTTCTGGTAGTTGCAATGTAAAGGGTTTGGAACGACGAAATAACTCTTTATTTTATATTCTTTGATATCACTCGTTTATGTTAAAGTAAATGATTCATAAGGAGAACCATGTTACTAAAAACAACACAGATTTTTCAGAGTTATAGTCTTAAAGGTGGGTTTATAAGTATCATCAATTGATTCATCCTTGTTCTAAACGTTAGACAGGTTGATAAGTGTCATCATTAGATTCACCCTTGTTCTAAATGTTAGACAGGTTGATAAGTGTCATCATTAGATTCACCCTTGTTATAAACGTTAAAGACAGGTTGATAAGTGTCATTATTGTATTAACACTTGTTCTAAACGTTAAAGACAGTTGATAAGTGTCATCATTATATTCACCCTTGTTATAAACGTTAAAGACAGGTTATAAAGTATCATTATTGGATTCACTCTTGATATAATCGTCAAAGACAGGTTGATTCGTAAATACGTTTCAAGACGACAAACCATGACAAATATCTTAAAAATCAACGCATCATTGAGTTGTTTCATTGCTATGTGGGTACCTCCATTTACCTTTTCAACTTCCCAATGATAAGTGTCATTATCGGATTCACCCGTGTTATAACCGTTAAAGACAGGTTGATACACTCTTGTGCAAATTAATTGAAACAAGACGGAAAATTACGATTTTTTTCAATTTTTTGCGTTTTATTTCTGAGAATCCAAAAATTACTCACAAATTAATACATCATATAACCGCCTTTATTTTTCAGCAGATCATTAATCCGCTTTATTATCGAGTGCACGAGTTGACTACAATCTTTACTAATTCTTGAATTAATTATGGCCTCAATTAGCTTATCTTTCGTAGTACAGTCTTTTCTCCGAAGTCTTTCTTTACAAATCGCCTAAAGATTTTCAATAGGATTTAAGTTCAAAGAATTTCCAGACGAGTCCAGCACCTTTATTTGCGTTGTAGTAATAAAATTCTTTACAAGTTTCAATGTGTGGAACGGAGCCAAATCTTGCTAAAAATGTCAGATCCATCTGGAAATCTCTTTTTCAATTCTGGAATGGCTTTTTTCTGCAAAACTTTGATGTACTGCGGTCCTGGCATCATACCTTCTACGATATGTAAGCCTCCGACGCCATAGTAGCTGAAAAAGCCCCAAAACATCTTCTTCAAGCGATGTTTTACGAACTGATTGATGTGAGATTCTCGAAGTTGCTCACCTGGAGGTCTGCGAACAGGCAGACTTCTTTGACCCCGTACGAAGAAATGAGTCTCGTCACTGAATAACACTTTCCTCCATTGTTCTTGCGTCCAGTTCTTGTATTTCAAACCCCATTAATACCGATTTTTCTTCATTGAGTGGTAAGAAGTTGTTTTTTGACTGGTCTTTTTGCCATTCTAACGCAATTTCGAATGACGTAATATTTCTCAAAGTTTCGTCATATATCCCAAATATAGATCGACCGTACTGTAAAACGCAGCTAATGACGCCGTCTGTGTGAAAAAAAATGACTATTAAAGGAAATCAGCGGGCCCAGCGAGCCTACACCGGCCGCCATGCTGAAAATATTGTAAAGTGACCATTTGTTTCAATTAATTAGCACAAGAGTGTAAGTACTATTATTGAATTCATATTTATTCTAAACGTTAAAGACAGGTTGATAAGTGTCATTATTGAATTCACTTTTGTTGTAAAAAATTAAATATAGGTTGACAACTGTCATTATTGGATTCACCCATGTTTTAAACGTTAAAAGACAGGTTGATAAGTACGTCTAAGGTTTAAAACAAATGTGAACCTAGTAATAATAGATTGTTCGACTTTTAAACTCCCTCGTCTCATATTGTCACAAGATTCTGCTTGAATCATACTCTCGCGTCTCAAATTGTCACAAGATCTGGTCGAATCAAACCCTCGCGTCTCATATTGTCACAAAAACTGGTCGAATCAAACTACTCTTGCGTCTCATATTGTCACAAGATCTGGTCGAATCAAACTCTTGCATCTTATATTGTCAGAAGATTCAAGTCGAATGAAAATTCCACGTCTCCAGTGTCTCATATTGTCATGAGGTTCTAGTCTGATGCCTTACGATCACTAAGCGATACCATCTGGCAAGATTAATAAAAATTATTTGCGATGTTTTTGTTGTTTTTTTTCGTTGGGTTATTTTATTTTCAAAAAAATGTTTTTGGATTAGAATTTCAAGTCTTTCATTAAATACAAAAAGTGGCACGCAGCCAGCGCATTTCCTGGCTAGTTCCCTAATATAAACTATAAAACTGCTATTCACTGTTATTTTGAATTAAATGTCCAAATTAAACTAGACATCGTTTTAACCAGTTGATGTCAGTACAAAATCACTTTGCTGAAATTTGGAAATATCTTAAGTCTATGGCTGCGATTGAGTAAAAACTACATGGAACATTGGATGTGGTTTTTATCACTGTTATTAGGCTTAGTAAAATAAGCCCAATGTTTTTCTTATCACTGTTACTAGCCTTAGTGAAATATGCCCAATATGGTTCTTATCACTGTTATTAGGCCTACTGAAATGAGTCTAGTGATATATTTAACTGTTTTATTGCTTCGCTAGCTTCAGAGTTTTATTCCATAACATTAAACGCTTTGTATAAAACAACATTTTGGACTGACTTATCTAACATATCGTCAAATGCCTTCTATAAACGTAATTTTTTTATATTCTTCTGTTATCTAATAAAAGATATAACAAATTAACAATGTTTTCGTCTACCCTCTGTATATATGATGGCTTATAGTACTAAAAATAGTTTTGTGGAGCTTTTCACTTTAAAACAAAGAAATCTAACGAGGGTTCCAATAGATCAAAACTTTTCAGCTGATTAATAGATCACTCAACAGGATCCTGCACAATGACTCAGCTGCAATCTCTGAATTAACCATTTTGCATCTGTGGACATTCATCATGAGTAAATACGGTTCATGTTTGTGAGCTCACAAGTATCTATTACTTAAGTGTTGAAAACTCAAACCACTAGCTGAATCATTTTGATATTTTGGTGAATAAATATCCATTAAGAGTGAGAGAATGATTTAATATCTCTTGGTGACAACCAATAGAAAGAGATGATATTATCTGGATAATTTCTAACGAAGAAATACTACCTTGATAACCTACCACTGAGTTTACTAAATGAGAGAACTTGTCCCTGAATTACTAGGGAAGGAGTATATATGAACCCGTACGATTTGTTTTAAGTTGATAAATACAAAAATAATTAATTTCAAGTAATGTTCGAATCAACGATCCTTAATGAAGTGAGGAATATGAAAGATTACAATTTGGAGACGGTTGGTAACACTAGATGTTCGTTTGTTTGTTTTCTTTCGTGACTTTGAAGACAGACAACAGCTTAACTAGTGATTTTTTGGAGAAAAAGTGACAACCTGAGAACCTCTAAGAAAGACGTGCGGTTATATCTTTTTAGATAATTCTTGATAAAGACGAAATAATTAGTGAGTTTGAAAAAGGTTTGTTTATTTTTGAATTTCGCGTAAAGCTACACGAGGGCTATCTGCGCTAGCCTTCCCTAACTTAACAGAGGGAAGGAAGTTAGTCATCACAACCCACCGCCAACTCTTGGGATACTCTTTTACCAACGAATAGTGTGATTGATCGTAACATAATAATGCCCCCACGGCAGAAAAGACAAGCATGTTTGGTGTTATGGATATTCGAACCCGCGACCCTTAGATTACGAGTAGAGCACCTCAACCACCCGACCATGTTGGGCCTATAAACAGAATTAAATCTCATGATTTCATACAAATATTAAGTTAATACATTTTTCATAGGAGTTTCTTGTACAAAGTAGTGATTAAAAGTTGTGATACGAATCCAGCCAGACTTACAGGTGTAGGAGATATAGTACTGATGCAATACTTAGCCGTTGAAGGACGAAATAATTAAATAAATGTGAGGGGGACGGAGGGAGGAAGGTGTGATACTAGTAAAGACATTCGAATTTGAAAAAACATATTGTCTCAAGAAGAAGGTGTGATACTAGTAAAGACATTCGAATTTGCAAAACATGTTGTCTCAATAAACTATCAAATAAAAAAAATTGATGTATTGGATGGAAATAGAAGTAAAGCATTGAATAGGTGTAAAATTAATAAGAAACGATTGTGAAATGAGTTAAACGTATTAATTGCACTTTATAATGCAGTGGAACGCCACCAGGGAAACATTTAACATCTAAATATTAGATCTGTATTACCAGTACCTTGAAGTCCCCGATTCATTTCCAAGAAATTTTGTGGATTGGTTTATTGGCTTTGGACGCTAACATCTACGTTCAGTAGGTCCTGTGGAAACTGCCAGGATGTATGGTTTACGTTCAAGTTTGTTCATTGACTCTTCAGCAATGAAAAGTTTGATGATCATACATTATATTCATTAGACTTGGAATCCTTGATAATGGAGAAACCAGTGTCACCGTTCTCATAAAGAGTTTCCACAAATGGGGGTGAAGCACCAATATGCCTTACGTGACAAAGTAGGTGATATGAATTTGATTAGTGATTATTTGGCGGTAATCAGACATTAACGAATACCCAGTAAAAGTTCCAGAAACGTTCAAACCCATATATATATACTCTTCAAAAAAAAGAAACGCAAAAGGCAAAATTTGAGACAAATTGTTAACAAGTTTATTCCGGGTAGTTCTGTATGACATGTGTGAAACTTTGCACATTCACTGCTGAACATCCAAAATCTGCAAAGGCGAAGTCTCACTCACTAGTTGAAGTTTAACGTCACTCAACGTCAATAACGAGTATGCCCCGTGAGCATCAATAACTGCTTGGCATCTCCTGCCCATGGAAGCGATGAGATGACGAATCACATCCTGTGGAATGGCTGTCCACTCAGCCTGCAAAGCTGCTGCAAGCTGAGGTAAAGTCTGCAGTTGAGGTTGTCGCCGTTGCAGACGTCGATCCAACTCGTCCCAAAGATGTTCGATGGGGTTTAAATCTGGTGATCTGGAAGGCCAAAGAAGAACGTTGTTGTTGTGGTGTCTCAAGAAGACAGTGGTGAGTTGGGCTGTGTGAGGACGGGCGTTGTCATGTTGAAAAACGTCGTTGACGATGATGGGTTGCACATGGGGCCTAAGAATCTCGTCGACGTATCGTTGAGCCGTAAGATTCCCTCGAATGTGCAAAAGGTCTGTTGAGGCAGTAGACGTCGCAGTGGTGGTTCTATCCCGAAGGTGACGAAACCGGATGTAGCGATCTTGTGCAGACGTGGTCACACGAGGTCTGCCAGATCGTGGACGGTCACGAGTTGATCCATGTTGATGGTGACGATTCCATAGCCTTGTGATGGTGCTTGGGTGGACATTCACAGCTATGGCAACATATGTTCGAGATTCGCCTGCTTCCAAGCGACCAATGACGTTGTTGCGTTGTGCTTCAGTCAGTTTTGACGTAACTGTATTGCATGTCGGTGGCTAAACACTGAGCTATGGAAACCGAGAACCCGTCACTTTTATAGGGATTTAGCACATGTTGCACTTGCAGAACATGCAGATCTCTCAAAACTTTATTGGACACGAATGCGTTTTGGCGAAAATCCGATGTTTTCCTCTGTTTTCAAAATGCACAACTGTTATTGTCATTTTGGTCTGACAATCAGTGCCTTAACACATGTAACATCACATACTCTGAGCTTGTAACGTTATTACATATATTTCTCTTTAAAATAAAAAATATCCCTTTTGCATTTCTTTTTTTTGAAGAGTATATTTCTACTTCCTGCTACCACATCAACTAAAAAAAGAAACGCAAAAGGCAAAATTTGAGACAAATTGTTAACAAGTTTATTCCGGGTAGTTCTGTATGACATGTGTGAAACTTTGCACATTCACTGCTGAACATACAAAGTCTGCAAAGGCGAAGTCACACTCACTAGTTGACTTTAACGTCACTCAACGTCAATAACGAGTATGCCCCCGTGAGCATCAATAACTGCTTGGCATCTCCTGCCCGTGGAAGCAATGAGATGACGAATCACATCCTGTGGAATGGCTGTCCACTCAGCCTGCAAAGCTGCTGCAAGCTGAGGTTGTCGCCGTCGCAGACGTCGGTCCAACTCGTCCCACAGATGTTCGATGGGGTTTAAATCTGGTGATCTGGAGGGCCAGGGAAGAACATTGATATTGTGGTGTCTCAAGAAGACAGTGGTGAGTTGGGCTGTGTGAGAACGGGCGTTGTCATGTTGAAAAACGTCGTTGACGATGATGGGTTGCACATGGGGCCTAAGAATCTCGTCGACGGTTGCGTACGGTCTGATCGGAAATCCTACGCAGCCCTGGTATGGTTGAGACAGTAGATGTCGCAGTGGTGGTCGTATCCCGAAGGTGACGTAACCGGATGTAGCGATCTTGTGCGGGCGTGGTCACACGAGGTCTGCCAGATCGTGGACGGTCACGAGTTGATCCATGTTGTTGGTGACGATTCCATAGCCTTGTGATGGTGCTTGGGTGGACATTCACAGCTCTGGCAACATCTGATCGAGATTCGCCTGCTTCCAAGCGACCAATGGCATTGTTGCGTTGTGCCTCAGTCAGTCTTGGCGTAACTGTATTGCGTGTCGGTGGCTTAACACCAAGCTATGGAAACCGAGAACCCGTCACTTTTATAGGGATTTTACACATGTTGCACTTGCAGAACATGCAGATCTCTCAAACAAATTTATTGGACACGAATGCGTTTTGGCGAAAAATCCGTTGTTTTCCTTCGTTTTCAAAGCGCACAACTTTTATTGTCATTTTGGTCTGAAAATCAGTGCCTTAACACGTGTAACATCACATACTCTGAGCTTGTAACGTTAATACATATATTTCTCTTTAAAATAATAAAAATATCCCTTTTGCGTTTTTTTTTTTGAAGAGTATATATATATTTCTATAATATATAAGTTGGTAACATATCCATATTGTTTTTGGTAGACGAAGATTGCTGTTATCGTTAAAGATCCTACGAAATATGATGGCTATTAAGTGCGTGACATCAGCTGATGTTTCGCAGTATCGTTTAACATTAAAAGTACTGATGTGGTTGGTATCCCATCCCTCAAAAAAGATCAGAAACAGTACCGCTAGTGAAGTTTTAATACATTTGGATTGGGGGGGGGGCATAGGAAGACAGAGCCGTGGCAAGTCTTTGTGGAAAAACAAAAACTACATACATTTTAAATTATTACAGACTGTTTGGTATACAGAGTGGGCTGTAATAGGCTTAAGATAGGATCATAATTTATTTTCGATACCTTCTGATAACAGCTGACTTTGAAACAAAACATTCTGTCTGAAGTGCAGCCATTGTAAATTATCTTTAATATTTTATTTTCTATGTTTAAGGAGTATTTGCATTGGTCATTCGCAATTAGTATTCCAATACGTAAAGCACTGAACTTTTTTACGAAACAAAACAGCTCTGGAGAAACCACGAACTAGCTGAGAACGGAACATTAATAATTTCCATATAAACCTCTTGACGTCAGAACGTTCTCGAAACCTTATCTATACGCAGATGTTTGAGATTAAGGGTTGTAAAACTCTGTTGTTTACGCACAACGAAGTTAATTATTTATCTAGCATTAAACCAGACATCTTGAAAATCCTATATACGAGTACAACAAATAATAACTACCAAGCTAACACTTGACCATAATAACAGATTATACAGTTAAAACGTGATGTTAAAGAAAGAGTACAAGATGGGCAAGCTGTGTTAGTTACTTAAGCACATAGCGTTACTCGTTCTTAGGTTGATCAGAACCAAAAATATGGATTAACTTAATTCCCAAATCACTATTGAAGGAAAAAGAAAGTCTTATTAAAGTTGTTTTGAATTTATTTGCCTTCATGTTTGAAACAGGAATCTTCATCTTACAAACAGGACCAGGTGTGGCTTAGTAATTCGCATAAACGGAAAGAAAATCTGAAGATTTAAGATTCACCTCCCTTACTGCAAAGGCATAAATAGTAATTTGAAGCTGCTGTTGCGTTATAAGAGGAACAGTCAAATCTCACTCTTTGATCATATAACAATAGTACAAGTGTATACCCTCTGGTCTATCAGTTAAAAAGTAGGAACGGTTATATGTAGTTATGCACAAAATTGTGAAACAAACAAATGAAAGACAAAAACATTCAACTTGTACAATTCTGGAGCTGGAGGAGGAGGTAGTTTGCTTCTAGATTTTAACTCATCCTGCCTCTTCTCCTATCTGTATAAATCCAGAACTTTCCAGCTCGAAAGAATCGTTTCATAATAACTTCTAAACATTTGTTAACTCGAATCCTTTGTTTTTATAACTGACGTAACAATAAGCTTTTTCACGTAAAATTCCGCTACATTAATATTAACTTTAATAAATATTAACACAATTTTCATATGTCACTAATTCAAAACTTATAACGATATTTTTGGCCGTAATTCAAATATTACTTTACGACGTTCGTGCAGCTTGAGAAATGTGCGTTTCTCCTAAGTTCGTATATTAATCACTTTTACAATCGCTTCACTAATATTAACTTTAATTAATATCAATACATTTTTCTTGTCCCGAATTCCCTATTTATAACAATATTGTTAGCCATAATCCGAGTAATATCTCGCCAGGCTCAGTCAGCTTAGAAAATTCATGTTAGTCTAAAATTCATATACTAAGCTAAGAACATAAACTAATATTTATAAATAAAGTGCAAAGGTAAAAGAAATAAAAATTAATAAAATATGTTAAACAGTTTATCAAACTGTTAATAAAAGGAACAATAGAGCAATAATAGATATACCTTACTTAGGGAATACATAAACAGTAATTGTATGGTTCAACTATTATTGTAGACGTAATTTATTTTGAAGAATGAAACCTCAGTCTGAGTGCCTGAATGTTTTCCAACCTACCTTAAAGGTGAATTTTACAGAAAAAAGAAAACTTTGCAGTCAAAAGAACTACTCATACAGATTAATTTTGCAGGTTCACATTTTTTATAAAAATATGTGTTAATAAATGAAACATAAAACTTGGTGCAGAAATAGCCCTTTCCGAGCGGAAATCCGAACGTTTTAGGTTTTACGTTTGCCACTAGGAAAAGTACTGTGACGTAATAGTTACCAAACAAACCGCCAACGTCAGCGCGTTGAATGTAAATAAACCTGGCCAGTGCGTACGGAGAAACAGAGGCGGAGTATGTTTTGACTTTGTGTTCTTAACAGAGTCGAGTAGCACCATATCAATTCGAGCCTACTCTGAACGAATCTAGAGCAGTTACTTTTGACACAGATCTGACAAATTCTCGTGGTGAGGACAGTTCCACGAGCGAGAGTAGCGGAACTGTGAGTGATACTAATGGCGCCCAGGTCGAGACGGTCATATCTCCAGTGGAAGAGTGGTAAGCATAAGTCATAACAACAAATATGGTCTGTATTAATTCACGTGCAATTTTAAGCATCTCGAAACTTGTCTGGTGTTTATAAATTATTGGTATTACAGACTGGGTTTTATTTGTTTATACTTTGCCGACTATGGTAACTAATATTCAGCTCTTCCACACTCATGGTACCGGGTATTTATGACTCGTAACAAAATGAATTTCAATTATACGTCATAATTCTGTCTATAAAATCAAACTAGATGTAGCAGTCTGAATAGTTAATTTATCTTGAAATGTTAAATTTGGAAAATGGAATTCTTCAAACTTTTCCATGTTTAAAAATGATACAAAAACATCTACAGAATGATCTACCAGCTTTTAAACTTGGAATATACTCTATTTGGGATAGATTTGTCCACTGTCTAGACTAGGAAATCAAGGTCTCACTGACTTACAGGTGCCACAAATGCAAAACACGCTCATGAATGTGAAATGTGTATGTCTAGTTACATTCTTCAAAAACTTGTACTTTTTAAATTATTATATTATACTAATTATTGTTTATCGCTTTATGCTGCACACATACCTTTAAGTTTGTTCTTTTCATGATGGCAAGGGATGGCTTCAGAGAGGTGGAACCTGTATGCAGCAGACTGAGATCAGTCCTCAGCTCTACACAAGGAATGATGGTGGGACGATCCTGTCGACTGCAGATGTTTTTTTTTTCCGTCTCAAGCTTTGCATGGTGTGAAGGAGTCCAGTTCTTCCTATTGACCATCCGCACCCACTGTCGCTACCTTGCCGGTTCCTTCTCCTTGCACGGAAACGAAAAGAAGCTTTTGCCCGATGTCGAACCGTTTCCACAACCATAAGCAACGCAGTAAACTATGTTATCTTAAAACAAACATAAAGTAGCAATATCAAGACAAAAAATAGTCTCGCAAAGTATGTAATCCGAAAAAAGCACCGATAGATTTACATAAAACACCAGCACTAAAAGGAACACAATGGTCGGCGCGCAACGAAGCGTATTTGGCAACTATTACGTCATAGTTGTAAAACGTTACGGAAACAGCCGAACGACCGAGATTAACTTGAGATCGAGGACCTGCATAGTTTGTTTCATTTTTTTACTCAAAAACTAAAGTGTTAAAAATATGGCAACCATACAGAAATTATACCTAACCAAAGTACATTTTCTAAGGTAATTATTAAATTTGTTGAAAATTCACCTTTAATAATGTCTTGTGAAAGATGAAAACTCATTATAAACTTCAACAGCATGATTTTACAGAAGCGTGGCATCTGGAGTGTGTGTGTTTTCTTATAGAAAAGGCACATCAGGCTATCTGCTCAGTCCACCGAGGGGAATCGAACCCCTGATTTTAGCGGTGTAAATCCGTAAAATTACCGCTGTACTAGCTGCACAGCATTTAAAGTACGTTATTACGACACGTTACAGTTTAGACTGTGTTTAATCAAGTAGTAAGAACCTGTTAAAAATGTTTATTATGATTCAAACTGTGGCTCAGCGATATGTCTGCGGACTTACAACGCTAAAAACCGGGTTTCGATATACGTGATGGGCAGAGCACAGATAGCCCATTGTGTAGCTTTGTGCTTAATTAAAAACAACAAACAACAACAACATGATTGAAACTAATAAAACATAGAATAGCCGAGTCCTCTAGGGAACAGAAAGAAGAACAGACCTGTATTAGGAGAACACAATTTACTTCCTCCACCCTCAAAATAAAAAAAAAATGTTAAATTAATAATCAGCTATATAAAGATAAAATACGTTGAGGCTGTTTCCACTTTAATATTCTTTACATGTTATGACGTCACGCTAAGATATAGTGCTTTGCTTTTTAGCAAAATTGTTCTTTTTTATAGCGAACACTGGTGGATAAATTTCTTCGGCTGTGTTTAGGACACGATGATAATTAATTCTTGGTTTATCATGTATGTATATACATATATATATACAAGTGCGAATAACGTGCAGAGATATACTATAAAAATTCTCAGTAAGATTTTTAATGTACAAAACTTCCAATCCGAATGAATATAAATCTATGTTAGAACTGTTCATATTGAAGGTTTCAGTTTCGTTTGTCGTGATTAGAAAGGCTCTTCTTAGGGCAAGTCTCAATAAGACAAGTAGTTGTAGGCTAAAGATTTTATTGCGTTTTTAACAGCATATATAAATCATTATGACACGGGATTTCGAAACAGTATAATATCACCATATCTGAAAGAACTATATATTGTCTCATAATATCATTTTTATTCAATATTAAACTGGTTTCTTTAATATTCTCTCGAACCTGAGAGGAAATTGGGTTGTTGTATTATCTTAATGGAATATTTATTTTTTGAGGGGCTGTTCTGTTCATTTAGCAGCTTGGAAAATGTAACTGAAATATTTATTTAAGTGTTCGGATTGAAAAGTTTCACTGCTACATGTTAGTTTGAAAATATCATATTACGGCATAAAGTAAAATAAAATTAACTATATAAAGGTTGTTCGTAAGGTAAGCTTTAGACGATTAATTAAAAATTGTCTTTTTCAGGAAAGAAAGTTTATAGTTCATTCTTGTAAAAAGGAGAAGGTTTTAAAGCTAGAAGGATCAAAAATCAAAAGTTGTACTTTTCGTCTTTTTGTTGTTGTTTCGAATCTTCAGCATTCATTGTGAAATGTGCCTGTAAGCTTACAACACTAAATACTGCATTCCGATAGTTGTTGTAGGCACATCACATGGAGACCACTATGCACCTTTGCGTTTAACAGCAAACAACTGAAACTTCCATACAAATGATGGATGTTGGTTGGTTGGTTTGGTGTTTTCTGGCGCAAATCAACTAGACCAGGGTTTCTCAAGCTTTTGGCACTCGCGACCCCTTACCTAAAAGTTTGAAACCCATGTGACCCCCTTAGGGCTTACTATCAGCAGCTTAATTTTTCTTTTATTTTCTGTGAAGGAGAGGGAAAGAAGCATCTAAAAAATATTTAAAAAATCTGTAATTATTCATTAGCAAATTAAATCACATTGATCCAACCTGAATTCACAAAAAGAACATATATTTCTTAAAATAATATTAACATGGGTTTGAACAGCTATCCAACCCAGCTAGTGAAATGCCTGATGTTGCATTTCAGCAGCAAGCTTTGAAATTCGTGGCCGAGCGTTTGTTAGAGCCAGTCTCATGTCATCTCCAACATCCAATCTGTTCCTATTCTTTGTTTTTATATTGACAAGAGTGGAAAATCCTGCCTCACACAAGTAGGTAGAAGCAAATGGAACAAGGACACGTAAAGCTATCATGCTGACTTTGGAGTATGACTGATACATAGCGCACCAGAACTGAGTCACGGATTTCACCTTGAAGAGATCACGAGCTGAAGAGTCGTTCCTTAGATCCAGAAATTCATCTTGGATATCATCTGGGATGCTGGATACATCAAGTTCAGTACAAAATGGGTTCCTTACCAGGGCCTCCTGTTCCTGTGATAGCTCAGGGAAGTAACGCTCGACTTCATTTTCTAGAGACTGAAGATGTTCGATAATCTCATCCTTGAGGAACTGATCCAGTTGGATCTGAGACTCATCCGTCACTCCACAAAGTTTTTCAAACATAGCGATGTTTCCAAAATTGGTTTTCCGACGCCAGTTCTGCAGTTTGGAAACAAAGGCCCGAAGACTATCTTGAAAAAGGAGAACATGTGTTTCCCTTCCTTGAAGCTTCAAATTGAGCTTGTTCAGCTGGTCAAAAATGTCGGCTAGGTACGCAACCCTTTTATTCCATGCTTCATCTTCGAAGTGAGCTACAAGATCTTTCCTTTCTTGAGTCCTCAGGAATAGCTTTATTTCATCTTTCATTTCAAAGACACGATTAATAACGTTTCCTTTCGAAAACCAACGTACTGCTGTGTAGAAGAGAAGGACTTCGTGGTCAGCATTCATGTCTTTACATAGTTCTTTGAATACGCGAGTGTTGAGTGCTTGAGTCTTCACATAATTTACAAATTTGATTACAGATTCAAGCACTTCCTGCAGAGAGGCAGGGAGAGTCTTACTGGCGAGAGCATATCAGTGAATCACGCAGTGCTTGAGGTGCTAGCTTCTTCACTCTCGACTGGAATCCTGATTTCGATCCCAGCATAGCCGGTGCCCCATCCGTACAAACCCCACACACGTTTTCCCATTGAAGATCTTCGTCTAGAAAAAAAGTTGAAACTTTTTCCATGACATCATCAGCTTTTGTTGTGGTTTCAAGTGCACTGCAGAATAAGAATTCGTCTTTGATGTCACCTGAATTAATGTATCTCACGAAGACAAGCAACTGAGAACATGAACTGGATTAATTGAATGCTGCACTAAAAAATAAATAAAAAGAGACCTGCTTTGGTAAATCAGAAAGGAGTTGTTTTCCACCATAACAATGCACATCCTAACATCGCTAGAGTCACTTTTAAAAAAATTGAACAGCTTAGCTGGAAGAAACTTCCCCATCCTCCTTATTCTCCTGATCTTGCTCCTTCAGATTATAATCTTTTCAAAAACTTGACACGTCATCTGAATGAAAAACAGTTTACTTTTATGATTTGTTAAAAAGTAACTCTTGTACCTTTTATATCTCCAAACAACTTGATTTTTACAAGTGTGATATTGAAAATATTTTGATACATTTCCAGACTGTTATTGAGAAGAGATGAAAAATGTGTAATTGATTAAAGTTGTTATTTGAGTTATTTTTCTTCCTTTTAAATCTTAGTGTTAAAAATGATATTACTTATGGGATGACCTCACAGTTTTCATATATACAGTGTAATCTACACAGGAAACCTAAACAGTAAAAAAAGGAAATAACTGCATCACTGACAGTGTTTCTGTTTAAAGCTTTATGTGATTTTGTAGTCAACAAATTCAGGATGCAAAAATAGCTTAAAATTGTATTTATAAAACAAATTGTAACTATCAATGATTTTAGGATGAACTTGATAAGTTCATTTATTCCACAACCTTCAACAGAAAAACATGTGTCTTTGAAATAGCATCTCAATATTACTTGCTAGAAAACAAACTACCAGAGCAGTTCCTAAAATTAAAGATATAAGTATCTATCAATTAAAATACATACAAACATGTACACACTTGTTTAGGCACACTTTCCCAGTTTGAATGATTTAACATTTCTTAACTCTTTTCTGTCTTCAATCTAATAAAACCTTATTTCTTCATCTTCTAACCACACTACAACATTGAAAACTCATTCTTATTTGTGAAATATGTATTTAAAAATATCAATACACTAATTAATTCCATCCAGAACACAAACAAAATAAATTTAACTTAAGAAATACCAACTAAAATATTTTTCAAAACATTGACAAAAGCAATTTACTACTGTCTTACTAATATTAAAGTATATAACTTTACAACTACATGAAAGTGTAATTCAGAGAATAAAACAAATTATCAATCACTTTCAACTATAAAATCCTGAGTTTGAATACAATATCAAAATTCTTATAATATATTTAAACTGCCATACGAGGGCTGTTCAAAAAATACGCGGACTGTTTGAATTACGCGGCTCCAGTTGGTTTCAGGGGAATCCGCTTGGTGTCGCTAGGTTCGCACAGATCAGCTGATTACGACGCCATTTCCCGATTGCAGATATCTTCATTTGTGTATCAGTTACGCGGTTTTAAGTGAAGTGCGATTTTTTCGTTTGACGGATTTCAGAATGAATGACCTGAAGGAGCAACGACTTGCTGTGAAATTTTGTGTTAAACTTGAAAAATCTGCGACTGAAACTTTTGCTATGCTTAACACGGCTTACGGTGATGTTGCTATGAATCGTACGGCATGTTTCAAGTGGCATGAACGTTTTAAGGATGGTCGACAGTCCATTGAAGATGATGAGCGTCCTGGACGTCCTTTCACGTCAACTGACGACCCACACATCGACAAAATCAACACCCTGGTGCGGGCAAATCGATGTCTGACTGTCAGGGAGCTTGCTGAAGAGTGTGGGATATCAGTTGGATTTTGTTACGAGATTTTGATCGAAAAATTGAAGATGCACCGCGTTGCTGCGAAATTCAGCCCTCAGAACTCGTGAGTTTTTGGCCAAACACTCGATCACTGTTCCTCCCCACCCCCACTACTCACCTGACCTTGCTCCTTGCGATTTTTTCTTGTTCCCCAAACTCAAAAGACCCTTGAAGGGAAGAAGATTTGAGACGATTCCCGAGATTAAGGCAAATGCGATGAAGGAGCTGGAGGACATTACAAAAGAAGCGTACCAGGACTGTTTCAACAAGTGGAAACACCGTTGGGATAAGTGTGTGCGTTGGGGAGGAGAGTACTTTGAAGGGGCCCCAGACCTGTAACTTCTAAATAAAGTACATTTTGTTTTATGACGTCAGTCCGCGTATTTTTTGAACAGACCTCGTAAGTTGCCCTTACATTACAGTTAAAAAAAAAACTTTATTAATAATATAAATTTCTAAATGTTAAAATGAGACACATCTTAATACAACAAATAGAAATACAGTTAGCCACATTGCACAAATGTTTAACTTGCATTTCTTTCCACATAAAACAAATATTCTAACAAAATGTATTAAGTAACATTAACTTATCTCTTACAATAATACTGTTCTGAAACTTTATGTGCACTTCATTTTAAAAGATATAAACAAAAGGCAGGTGTAAATATACTTCAGTCAACATTTTGAACTAACACATATTAAAAGCTTATCAAAGTTTTAAAAAGTCTAACATTAATAAGTCATACAATAACATGGTAAGTTTATTTATTGTTTTGAGTATGGTAAAGTTCAGCCCTAACTAAATTAAACCAAAAAATATACATAAATTAGAGTGATAATTTATTTCTTTATAGCAGAATGGATGTATGCAAAATAAATGATTAACAAATGTCAGGCCTAAGACAAGTGGACTTAGAATTTTGGTGTATGTGATAAGAGTTCTTTTGTATTACTCTAGTATTTAAGGAAGTACTGTTACATTAAATATATTAATTTTATTGCAAATGTTTTGTGGGTCTCTTTAAGCGAAAATTATTAAACACCAATTAACCAGTGATATTTCCTAAGTAACACTCTCTTATATTTTTGTTCTCAGAAGAATAACAAACCTGATTATTCTTTCTGATTCTAAACATGTTTCAATATGTTTCTTGTTGAAAATTGTAAAGCTGTTTGATATATTTCTGCTCATAAAGGACAATGTAACTCAATATGGGTTTTAGATCAATTTACTAAGTAATGGAACTGTTGCTTCATTATGTGTCTGTATTATATATGTATCTTAAACATTTCTTGGTAAAGAAAGTAGTTTTTCTAACCTGATCTGGTACAGATTTAATAAAACTTCATTGTTCTAACTCAAGTAGGATATAGTAATAACACTGAGGTACAATACAAAGTATACAAAAGGCCAACACTAAAATAAGTATTTAACTATGAATGAAATACCTGTATTCTTTGAACTTTTTGGGTGAATTATTTTAACATATTTAATTAATTTTATTATCATAATGTACCATTAAAAATCTATAACAATACTCATTTTGAAACTGGTTGATATTTAAAAATGAATTTAACAGTTTGATAGAAATATGGATAATAACTTGTTACACGGTATTCTAAGTTAGTTCAGCTTGTGAAATGGATTCTAAAATAATTTAATCAGCCTAAGTGGACTTTTAACATGAAGAGAACTGTCACATTTAAGATACAACTGTAGTCATCATAGTCTAAAGAATTCTTGTAAGTACATTTAACTTGTTTTAAATATATAATTTTAAAATAAGTGGATTGCTTGCTGCATGTTATTTTCAAATTTATCACTAACAAATCACAGACATCTACTGTAGAAGAAACCTAAAACTTTGACTATGTAGTTTCTGACTATGAGTTGAATGTTAAAATCTTCACAAGTATGCAGTGAAGTTAAAATGGTGATAGAAGCCACATGTTTATTTGCTCTTTGGTTACTCTGTTTCAAAATCTGGAAAGTCTTACCTAAATACTAAAATTCATTAAGTTCATATATATTGTTACTAGTGACATACACAATATGACTAGATAGTGGTGAGGTCCACGATAAACTAATGAAAAATAAATAAGAGGCAGAGAAAAGTTTAGTTGAGAAATTGGTACAGAAGTAATTATAAGGGTAGACTTATTTCTTACTATCATAATAACAGAAGTAAAAGATATAAAATAGATAACTTTAGAGCATTAGTAGGAATGAGAGATTTTGATATAATGGGAATAACTGAAATATGGTTAAACAAAGATGATGTGTGACAAAGAATTTCCATCAAATATAGTGTTAAAGGCTTTTTAATAATTAGAGTAACAAGAGAGAAGTGGATTTACATGTACAATGTAAGTTACATCCTGTTTTAGTTTAAGATATCAAAGATAACAACAATGAGATTATATCCAGTGAAGTTTCTATTGGTAGATATAAAGGGAAATGACATTTAATGGGAATTTGTTACAAACAACCAAAGGATATTGACAAAACTCAAACAGTTACAATGAGATTAAGGTTTCAGCTGTTAGTGTAACCATAATTATGAGTGATTTTAATTTCAAGCATACAAAACGAGAAATGCTACAGTCAACCTGTGAGAGAGAAAGGTTTTCGTAAACTGTTCATGATGGCTTTTGTTACCAATTGGCCAAGGAATCTATAAGAAACTGCGATGTTAGATTTGTTGTAACTTTGAAAATATAGGAAGAAAACTGGGGAACAATGAGTTCAAGTGATCGCTGCTGTATTAGGTTTGATGTTTTTCCTGCATATTGAAATAAGAAATAACAATGTTTTGATTTCAAATTTTAAAGGGAAACAACAAGAATTGTCTGTTAACTGGGCAGCTGAGTTATGCTGAGACACTGAGCAAATGTGGAAAATCTTCAAAAAAAAAAGCTTTCAATATTCAAGGTAAATATTTTCCTTACAGAAAGAACAGGGAAGCAGCAAGTAAAAACAATGTTGGCTCACAAAGAGTATTAGAAATAAAATTAATGAGAAGCATAATAAGTTGGAAATTAGGGGTGATGAAAGTTGTCCCAATACTTATAGACCCATTAGTCTGACATCAGTTGTGGAACACATTTTGGAGAGTCTGATTAAAAAAAAAATTCCAAAAACTTATTTAACCAAGCTAATTATTTTATTGGATAACTAACATAGTTTCACTGATGGAAAACCTTGCCTTAGAAATCTGTTGACATTTTTTCAAAAGGTTACCACTTGTGTTAATGAGAGCAAGAGTGGATCTGGAAGAAAGGATTGTCACAAATACAGAACAACCAAACTTGATTAGTGTCACAAGTGAGGTATATCAGGGTTCAAGTCTTAGAACCTTTGCTCTTTTTGATTTGGATCCATGACACAGATGAAAGAATGGTCAATAAAGTACTTAAATGTGCAGATTACATTAAGACATAGGGTGTTACTACCTGTGAAGAGGATGCTACTGATTTACAGAAGGATTTATATCATTCAGTGAATTGGGCAAATAAATGGCAGATGGGATTTAATTATAATAAATGCAAAATAGTGCTGGCGGGTTATGATAATTTGAATAATAATTTGGATGGGAATAATCTAAACAGTGTCATGAAAGAAAGGGATCTTGATGTAATAGCTGATCAGTCTCAGAAGCTATCCAAGCATTGTATTATTACTGGTGGTGGGACAATTAAATTTCAAGTCATAAATATAGAGATTTTCAATACGAGTCTAAAGCAGTTATAATTTCATTGTATGGTTCATTGGTTGTGTCATATTTGGAGTATTGTGTTCAGTCTTGGTATCCTTACCTTATTTAGGGCTTTGAATTGTTTGAAGGGGTTCAAAGTTGGGTTACTAGAATGGTGCTTAGGATGGAGGAGTTGTAATATAACTCAGCTTTATTGTTAGTATTACTAGTATTGTTAGTATGGTACTGAGAGTGAGAGTAAGACCATACAACATAGAAGAATATGGTATTGGGAAAACTAACTTCTAAAAAGTTCTATTCTAACATCTAACTACGTTTTTGTTTTGTTGGTCCCCTTATGATTCTATTTCGGATCAACTGTCTATTTGATTACAAACGTATCTTTATGCTGATGTTTATGCTTTAATGGTCGAGGTTATGTTTATTTCTGCATGCATCATACTAGTGCCAACAAAGTATAGCAAAAATATAAATTCTCTTTCTAAGAGTATGAATAATCTGGTCCTGAATTACATTGTTGAGTTGGCTACATCACTCGGCATATTACATTTTGTCTTTTGCAAAAAAGAACATTCTAAACGATCAAGAAAGTTTGGCAACCAGAAAATAAAACATTTAAACTCACCATTTACACTAAAGTTATCTAAATTGTGGCAACCGAAAGCTGTAAATTTCCTATTGAAAATCCTTGTTTTTCGGTATTAGTCAATGAACTTCGGTCTACAAAAGACCTCTGCGCTTCATAGTGGTTAGATTTTGTATAACGTTATATTCACATATTTCTTTAATTATAAATAAGCATTAATAAGTAATATTATGAAAAATAAAATAACTCTTCATTGTTTGGTTAGTTAGTAAGTACAAAACAACACAACAGGCTATCTGCGTTCTGAATACCACGAGTATCAAAATCCGATTTTGAAAGTTATTAGCCCCCAGACTTTCCGCTTAGCCACTGGGAAAATAACATTTGAACATCGATTGTGTATTGATATCTAGCAGTGTACAGTAAATATACTCTTTTGGTAAGAAATGAGTCTTAATGAATGTTTCTGAAATAAATTAAAGCCATGTTTGTGATTTTAGAAAAATACTAACAAGCAAATAAATAAATTAAAATTTAATATCTTTGACAAAAACTGTTTTAAATAACCACGAAACAGATTAAAAGGTAAGTTAGTTTTCAAAAGCTGTAATTTTATTTATGTACAGTTTTATAAATTATAATGGAAAAGTGAGCGAAACACTAATAATCAGAAACTTAGGGACTGGTGACACAACTACTTCGCCCTCCGTTAGTACAGCGGTAAGTCTACGGATTTACAACGCTATAATCAGGGGTTCGATTACCCTCGGTGGGCTCAACAGATGGCCCGATATGGCTTTGCAATAAGAAAACACACAATACCCAAATATTCATGTGTGTTGTTGTTTTTTCATTAAACAGGCTCGGCATGGCCAAGCGTGTTAAGGCGTGCGACTCGTAATCTGAGAGTTGCGGGTTCGCATCCCCGTCGCGCCAAACGTGCTCGCCCTTTCAGCCGTGGTGGCGTTATAATGTTACGGTCAATCCTACTATTCGTTGGTAAAAGAGTAGCCCCAGAGTTGGCGGTGAGTGGTGATGACTAGTTGCCTTCCCTCTAGTCTTACACTGCTAAATTAGGGACGGCTACCTTTTTTTTTTGTTGTTTTTTTTTGGAATTTCGCACAAAGCTACTCGAGGGCTATCTGTGCTAGACTAGAGGGAAGGCAGCTACTCATCACCACCCACCGCCAACTCTTGGGCTACTCTTTTACCAACGAAAAGTGGGATTGACCGTCACATTATAACGCCCCCACGACTGGGAGGGCGAGCATGTTTTGGCGCGCCTCGGGCGCGAACCTCGGATTACGATTCGCGCGCCTTACGCGCTTGGCCATGCCGGGCCCTTGTTCACCTACAAAGTAAATAATTTCTTTATGGAATTGTCTCTGTTGATCAAACTGTTGTTACAGCACCAGATAGGAATTTTAAAATACTCCCATCTACGTGAATTAAATTGTGTTTTTATCGATTTCGTTCATAAAACGATACGTTATCTTTTATATCATTTAATTGTAATGAAAATTGAACTGTCTTATTTTCATATGATAGTTTTTAACAACCTTCGTGTAATTTCCTATTAATACTATCTGCATTACTCTTAGTATTCTCAGAATATTTTGTAAATTATAAAATCTTGAAAATTAAAAGTATCATCTTCAAACTATAATACATCGAACAAGATTTATTAAATTTTATTAATATAGATATAAAAGTGTTTCTTTATATTGGTTTAATGTGTGTTTGCTCTTGTATTACAAGGAATTATTTGGTTTATCGTCTAGTGATTTTGGATTCTCTGCTGAGTATTCAAATGTTACCTGTAGTATATTTATTTGAGTTGCAGTGTTAAATTTAAAAACGTGAAATTCTATTTTTTTGTGTCACATGAATGTTGTTTTGAGTTTCGGGCTTGTTTCTCTGACTTAAAATACGTGGAAGTTGCCATAAAGTATTTTATAAATGACATTAGTATTGTATTTGCTTTATTTTTTTTACAAGAATTTAAGTATTTTGTTTATTGTATTTGGGGTTATTGACTGGGTGAGTATCGCGTTGTTAACTGAGGTTTTTCTATATCACCGTTATCCTTCCTAATCGCTTTATAACCTAGAAACGTCGAACTATATGTGAATTATCTAATAAAAAGTTTTAAATTACCCATTGTAGAACGTCTGCAAAATTTATTAGCTTCAAGTGAGTTCCTCAGAAATATAAATGCATGAAATAGATTATTACAATAATGTTAAAAGTACTTACAAGGAATTATTACTTTAGAGATAACATGAAATCAGTTTTTCTTAATTTTAATGATAGGAAATGTCGATGTTGGAGTGTGGTATGAATAAGTATTGGTAAACATATCCACATATAATTACTTTAAATGTTACCATCAATACTACACGCTTTGTTCGTCCATATACTAATCCATCTAATCAGGACTCCAGTAATGGGTGATATTGTCCAACTCCAAGGTGCAGATGTTGATATTGACATCCATAATATACTCTTGGAAGATGTATCACATTCCATTAGTTGATGCTAAAGATGCCCTGAAAAGAGTTATTTCAGGGCAGTGATGAAGACGAACGCGTTATCTTATCGGTACTCCTGTAATAAACATACAGTGTTAGTCAGAGGCTGCCACTGATGTTCATAGCAATAATACTTTACAGTTTATAGGTATTAGTAAGCCATACCAAAACAGTTTTGAATAAGCAACCTGGCAAATAATGTGACTCAATCTGATATAACATTTCTTAAATGGTGTGATGTAACCGAAAATTGGTAGCTTTTGGGAAAGGTATGTAACAGACCTTTCCAATGTAAATTTTTATATGCCCATATCATGAAAATATATTCAAATGAGAATTTAAATTTTTCGAAACAAAGATATTTATTGTACGTAAGAGCATCGAAGAAATAATTTTGGTTAGCCAGAATAATTCGGAAAAAGACCTACAACAAGTCGTACGAACACAAATGTCAGAGATAAAAACCGCTGAAGTGTCCCAGGCGATGGTACGTAAAAAAATATCTCAGTCTTCTAACCGCTGAGTAATTAGATAGATATGCATGTTATTGTACACACAGACACACCAGTCACGTCACTGATGTAGGAATTATAGATTTCTATGTGATCAGAAACTAGATGGATTATGGTAAGCCTGCAGAGAGAAGTGATGAGGTTCCAAAGTTATTTTGATATAATGAACTCAACTTGTGAATGTTGAAGGAAAATCTTATGAACTGTAAAGATACAAATCATATCTACGAAGTTTTTTGAGAACGTATTTTGAATAAACAATACTATAAATTTACAGTGAAAGGTGTTGATCGCTATATTATTTATCTTGATAAATCCGCAAAAAATTAAGTATTTGCTTTTATATTAACTTTAAATGAAAAATTTTTCTCGGAATGCATTTCATCCAACTTCTGCATTATAAGGATATTATTTGATATTTTGTTGTTTGTAAGACACAATCATATACTGATACATTTTACCAACGTAATATTCACAAAAGAACCTATATTTTCATAACCGATATTAACATAAACAGTGACAACAGTTTAACGTTTAATTGTGACAAATAAGAATTTTGCAAGGGAAACACCAACGGAAATCAAATGTACCTATAGATATAACAAAAAAAAGATCGTGTGTAATTTAATAAACTTCCAAGTTTGTGTGATTAGTTTCATTATTTAACTTAATCAGGAAGTACATGAAACAAAAGTCTACTGTTAAGAAACTGTTTTGACACGTTTTATTTTTCTCACGAAAAGTAACATTAATGTTGTTATTTTACAGAGTGAGTTATAATTAATATTACAACTAGTGCGTCGTGCTCATTGTGAAAAACCTTAAAATTCCAACGGTGACACAAAACGTGCTAATAAAAATATTAACTCTCTGTTGTTTTCTCCAGTGTATATTCCAGCCGAGAATCTCAACTGTACTCGTGGATACCAAAGAGATGTTAACAGGTGTTGTAAGTATATATGATACTCAATTACTTTAAACTGTTCACATCAAACACAAATAGATGAAAGAATTTTAAAAATACGGAATTTTAGTTCAACACATGCGTTTTTTGATACTAAAGACGTTGTTAGAACAATAAAATTAGCACTGGGTAAATAAATGTTTAGCTATGTACTTTTAACGCTTTTAGATCCATGTCCTCCTGGTCACTATGACAATGGATTCCAAACTCAGTGCCTGCCGTGTCCAGGAGGGACTTACATGGCATCTTTTGCTACTGACGCCTCTGTAGCTTGTCCTGATGACGAAATTACTGATGAAGAAGGAGCTGATAATAAAGATCTTTGTAGAAGTAATGGAACAAAAGGGTTTTAAAGTTTTCTTTTATTGTTTCCTTAACATTTTAAAAATGTTTATTTTTGTTCAAGCAGATTGTTATAATACGATACTTCTTCATAACTTTCATGGTTTTTAATGCATTAAAAAACTTTGCTTTCACTTGGAAATCCTACTACTTGTTTTTAAAGATGAGCTCAAACATTTACGACAAATAGTATTGAATAGCTGTCTTACCTCCAGTATATCATTTCAAAATAAGGAACGGCTAACGCTGAAAGCCCTCGTTCAGCTATCCGCGAAATTGAAAAACAAACAAATATAACGGTGTTTCAATAGCACATCTGTGTGCGCCACATTATTACTAAAAAGACGTGAAGACTAAAACAGTGTATGTCCCAAAACGTAACTTAAATCTATGTTTAACATGCTTATTTTATGTGCATAATGTCATTTTTTGTGATAAAATAAAGTAATTTGTCAAAATACAATGTGATAAAATAAAGTAATTTGTCAAAATACAAAAAAAAAGTATTAATATAAGGTAATAATAACATTGGATTATCAAAACGTTAGCATCGTCTCATAAGTTCTGAATAAAACTATTGGAAAGAATTGTTACCGAGTAAGCGAAAAAACTTCATCAGTAGTGACGTACGACGTTCAGTGTTTGTGGTCAAAATGGTATCGTTCTTTATTTGGGAAATTTACAGTAAAGAGAAATTTGTAAAAATTACTGTTTTTAATAGTGTTATAAAAACGCAGAAAAAATACCATTCAGTGGATACGATTCGATAGCATAAAAGAATAATGTACCATAATAAGAGAAGAAGCTAATTATAAAACTTAATACAGTAAGTGAATAGCGATTAAACAAACTGGCTTTATTAAGTAGTCAATGGAAAGACGGTTTGTTTAATTTGTGTTATATATTCTTACAATTTAAGTGAATCGAAGTTGATTTAACTCACTGTGTTATACTGAGTTGTATAATATGTCCATTATCGTAAAGAAAATGTCGAGATTTTTCTTATATCGTCTGATCACGTGTGTTTGGAATGGAAAGTTAGTAGGTTTCTTGATATATTGTCTAATAATGTAAATATGTTGGAAAACCTGACTGATTTCCTGTTATATAACTATATAGTTGTTGCTATTACATAACTGTACTACTTGTCTACTAGTAAGTAGCTCAAATAATATAACAGGCGTCATTTTTCTTTGCTAATTATCGTTTAAAGTGTAAAGAAAAAAATATATTTTCACAGTTGTCAAATTGTAAAGGTTGTTATCAATGTTTAATATGAAAATATATAAGAAATATCATATTTATTTAATTGATTTTTTTAATATGTTAAATCAAGTTTATTTTTTCGTTTAAAGAATTATACACTTTTTTATTATTATTAAGTTACATTTGAAGTTTTCTTTCTGTTTCATGTAATCGATACAATGTGTAAAACAACTCTCTCTCTTAAGATCCAACTGAAGTGGTTCTCAAGGTTACTTTCCCCTAGGCCTCCAAACCTACAGTTGTAAAATATCCTTGGTGGATGGAAGAGCTAACATTAATTTCGATTTGTCTTATTGCTTTGTGGTAAGTTTTACATGTTATCTTTCAGTTCTTGATAATTAAAGTATGTGGAACAGGGGTGAGAGAGCATCTGACCTCAATGCCCAATTATCTTTTAATTGAATAGTAGGGTTAGATATTTGAAAATGTCAAGTGTGTTCAGTGCCCCTTTGGAAGTTAATTTGTGAAAACACTAATGTGAACCTAGTAAAGCTGAATATGTTTAATTAACCTTACAAATGAGGTAAAAAAAACTTTTCAGTTACAGTTAACACTACTCACCAAACTTCTGTATGGTGATTTATCAAGAGTTTTTGTACATCTGTTTGTTTACGACAAAACAACAACAAAAAGCACAACTATTTAGAGTTAATCTTTAATGGTATTGTTTATATAGAAAACTGAAATAAATAAATCACGTTTTTATTTATTATTATTTTATTATTGTTTAGCGTTCTTTGTTGTTTCTGCAACATGAATGAAAAGGCCCGGGGCAAATGGAATGCCCTTAAATACCGCGTCCTCGGATCTTGTGGTGTTTTTGCCTATACAAAGCTAGAAGACCAAGAGCTTGTAACTGAAAAGATCACCCCCAGGGAATTAGACATTTTGGAAGCTGTTTCAATGATCCCTGAGTGTGAGAAGGCCCCGACAAATAAGTTTAATAAAAGAGAAACTAATATGGTGTTAAAGGAAAATCAAACAGAACCAACCATCTTGCAGACAATAAATGAAAATCACTCAGTAGAAAAGAAAACAGAAAGAACAGAAAATGTGAGCAAACCTGCTTCAGGTTCTGATAAAACTAAATTAAAGACACGCGTTAGGACAATCGTGAATGATGACAAACCTGAAGAGACATTAAAATCTGATTCACTGACAACGGTTCGTATGTTTAAAGTTCTTTTACTTTATAGTACTCAGTATTATACAGCATAAGTATATAACCATTAATAACAAGGATCTGCTCTTAATATTAAACTTTCACTTCGTACAAGTTTATTTATACGTACATATATATATATATATTGCAAGAAGCAACTAAAATATAATGAAATTAATAGTACATTATTAATGTTAATGCAAAATTACTGTTATAAAATAATTACAACCATTCTCATATTTAATTTCTGTGAATATCTGTATCTGGTTCAAAATTGAATTAATTTCTCATTCATATTACGTTTATGATTAATATTTAGTGTAGTTAAAAACATTTCACTTTAATGTAATGCATACTATGTCAAACTGAGTGATCAATATGATATCGATGTTGCATGCTTACCATGAGTGTTGTTAAGACATCTACAACTACTGAAAAACATGCATTCAGAGTTATTTGAATACATGTAATTCTTCTTCCAAAAGAGACCTATACATGTTCGATACTATTGAGGTCTGATAAGTCTGTACCCTAGTTAAACTGGTCAATCACCTCTTCTTCAATATTATTACATGTGGGAAGACAATTATCATCCATTTAGCTAAAGCCAGAACCAAACGTAAACATATATGATAGTGTGAACGGTACTTCCATTGCTATTATGTATAGCATTAATGACATCTGAAAAACATAAAGGTCAGAATGTCCGTTCGTGATGTTTCATTTCCACACATACTTCCACTACTGATATTAAAGTGAGTTATTTTGTGTCTTACTATAACTATAATATACCTTTTGTTTGTTAATATTGTCAAATTTATTGTGTTTTTAACCGTACATACACTGAAATGAAGTTCTGTTGTAACTACGAACATCTGATTCTGTTTTTAACAGTTATCACATAATTGCTGCGAATCGTTAGATCACGGTAACTTACTTAAAATGTGGATTTTATTGTTCTTAGTTTAGTAACAGTGTATTTGTACCATTTTGTAACAAGTGATTCCACCATATCATGTTAATAACACTTTGAGACATTTTACAACAGTGTTTGTTTTTTATAGTCAGCCAACTTTCATTGGTCTGACAGACATTTAGTGAAATATCCAGTTGTCTTCTTTTGGACTTTACTAAGATTATTGAATATTTTAAAGTACTATAAACTGTGTGATTTACTACAGTGTTACAACTATGATAAGACAGTTTGAAAACTCTTCCTCTTTATAGTCATTTGTAGTTCAGATTGCATAACTTTTTATGTTTAATTTATATAACAATGAAATGAGGAAAATAACTAACATTTGTTTATAACAGTAGTTTTATCTTGGTTTAGCAAGTTAGTATTTGTGAACGTACAAAACATAAACGTAAAACATTATTTAAAGCTATTATCTGCTCTATATTACCTTCCTCACTATTTGGGACAATGCTTGAGATATATTTCGTAGTTTCGAGAAAACGTTTATCAGACATCTTAAACCAATTTCATAACTCTCAATTTTCATATAACCACTTATTTGGTTTTACTCATATTATAGTAAAATAATTGTTACATAAAGAATAAATTATATATTTTTAAAATGTTTATTAACTGATTATTGTTATTAAAACATTTTTTTCGATTGATGAGTGTTGTTGCCTCACTAATTATGATTTATATCTTCAGGCAGAAACACCAAAAGAAGTGAAAGACGATGAACGTATCCAGAGCGAGGTGTCAAACAACATCAGGCCTCCCTCTACTAGACGTTTTCACAATGTTGATAAAATTATTACTGTAAGACTTGGCAGTAAACTAGAACATCATCAGAGAAACGTTTTTATTGTTATTGAAAATACTTAAACCGAAACAAATTTGTTATTGGTAGAGCTTCAAAATTAACACCCACGTGTCAATTGAAACGTTGCCAAAGCGAACATAAACTTGTTGTGCAGAAACCTAAAAAGAATAATCAAATTAAACACGTTAACAGCCCTCACAAGATTGTTTTCACAAGAGATCCGAAACTGGAACCAAAACCCAAAAATTAAATAACCCATGAGCTGCATACAAGCATACCATATTAAAAAGAATTACTTTACCTTATCTCATAAGTTACTATTTTGTACATTTTACTCAGTGATATAAATAATAAATAAAATATACTCATGAAAAACAAAGAATATGATATTCACCTGGGTCTTCTCTTTTTTGCTGTCAACTGTCATGAAACTTAAGCTCACTTTTTAATGTACTAAAGGTATTGATACAATCAATAATGTTTTTTATGTAATTAAATGATACAACTAAGAACAAAGAATTATAATACACAGAAAACACTGTCCTAAAATACTGAAGATAACTCTTAGCATTTGTGAAAGATGGAATTGCAAGTCGTTGGTCTGATTATCTAGTTAATGGTTTGCAGACGAATAACAAATAGAGCTATATCACTGTGTTAAATTTTGTGTTTATTGAACAAGAAACGTGAAGACGTGTAAGAAACAGACACATACACACATACTGACATTTATTTATATAAATTCAATGATAGTGAACATTTTAAAAATTCAACTACAGCCCAGTAAAGTATGGCTGGAAACTCAATTGTCGAAAACAATAGGTCGTAATGAAACTCCTTCTTTGTAAATATAAGGTAAACCATAGAAAATTATGGCATAATATTCAAATTGTGTTTATAATTAAGAATGTCATCTTTATTAATTTCAATGATTATCTTGGCAGTTTTTTCATCACTTTTATTAATAGCGTTACTATGCAGTTCCTCTGCCTTTACTTTTAACGAAAGTTAAATGTTTATACAAATTACATAGCTCACACATCTATTTTGTTTGATATATTAGAATAAATACTGTATTTCTTTTCATGGTAAAAACTGCTGAATTTATCACGACTCATATACGTACATTAATTTAACTTGAAAACATCTTTTTTTTAAAGATTCGATGGTCCTCCCGTGACTATCGATGTCATTCCAGAAATTTCTTTCTAAGTACTGTTGTCATGGTGTTTTATGAATAAAGGCTGATGTTTGGTACGTGTCTCTGGTAAATATCTATGGTTCTTCTATGTAACAATTATGGGAAATATTCCTTCTATAATTTTAGTAGGACAAAGGTTTTTGAGAACATAGCTAAAGCTACAGGAATAAAACAGAGGTTGTTAATGACATTCCCTAACTTGAAGTATTTTATCTTCACTGACAATGATACTTGGCTTAGTGTAGTTTTGTGTTTAACGTCAAACAAACAAGCTTTGTACCATTTAAGAATTGTTTACTTACCGTCAAAATCATGGACCACTTAGTAATAAATTTCATATCTTCCTTTATTAGTGTCAAAATAATATTTTTGTGAAATATCTGTAACATCTCTAAACTGAAGAAAATACAAATGATTTGGTTCTATGAATGTAAATTTTATCGCCTTCATACTTAATTCTTCCACACCAATAGTTCTCTGGAAAAACGTTGTTTTTATTGTTTTTTTTTTTTCAAGATTTTGAAATAATAACTGTGTTGATAACACCTGAGATGATAGAGTTGGAGTTTTATCTGTAATTTTTACCTGTTATAACAGCCTACCGATTTGAAAAAACCTGTCGTAATCTATAGATATTGACCTTCTGTAGAAATGTTTGAGTAATGTACAATACAATAGATAGAACAATGATGATTATTTAATTATGCACATCCTTTATCCCAATTCGAGCAGTAAAAACTTAAACCAAATGAACCTTTCCACGTACTTTTGACCGTGCCTATGAGAAGAACAAATAACAGAAAAACGACTAGGCTGATCTTCATTAGAAAGAGAACACTTGACCCTTGATATATACCCCCAAAAATGTCTATTATAAAATAATCTGTAAACATGTAAAAAGAATTTAATTATATGAAAAGATTTCCCCCTACTTCACCATACAAAATAAAATAACTTGTTATTGTGTCTTTCTTTAGCTTGTAAGTTTACTTATATGTTAATAGCTGAGAGTGAATGTAGTGAAATCTAAACTGTAAACAGTCTGTCTCTCTAGCTTCTCCATTTCATTAGAACTAGTGGATAGTGAGTTTAATTCCTACACAAAAATAACAAATATACATATTAATTAAAGCTTGATAAAAATATTAATAAAGGGTAAATGTGCTTACAAAGTCAAAATCACTTTTCGTATCACATTGCAGAAGTAGATAATGTTTCTTACTTAATCTTTCTAAACATTGCAAAAGCAATTTACCAATATGTGTAACATGCTGACTTTATACACAAAGACTTGACCGTCAAGCTCTAGTTATATATTTATATCATATAAATCTGAGAACATTAAATGTATGAATAGATATTTTCATATACGATCGTCTAGAAACAGGTGAATACAATTGTACTACATTACTTGGCTCAGCGATAAGACAAAGGGCTGATAACGCTACAAATCAGGTTTCGTTACTTTCGGTGAGAAGTGTATAGGTATCTGTTTGGATAGTTTTCTGCTTAACAACAATAACACAACGCATTAATACGTTACAGTTAGTGATACATTTTTTGAGTTTGGACATTTTATGTGTAGGGCGACACGAAACAGTCCTTTCAGGAAGACGTAGATAACACACTATCCTCTGGTGCCACTTATTAGAACTATACATCCACTAGCAAATTATTATTCTTCATCTGGATTTAGTCCATGTTTCGGACCAGAAAGGGACAGGTTTACTGTATACCTCTTCCTCCCTCTCTGGAACTGTTATTTTATCTGCACTAAAACTAAATCCTGGGTAATTAATTAGCATTTACTTTGTTGTTGTGTTACTTACAGTATATTAAATTTTTCCCATTGTCCGTAGTTGTAATTAACTTAGTCTTTTCATGGGATAATATTAATTCATATATTTTTATAGCTTCTCTTTTTTTATGATCGAACTATTAGCCTGTGTTCAGAATACAGTCATATGCACCCAAACGCATAATCCTCTTTTTGTATACAAAATTTTAAAATAAAGCTACGTTTCTATCTACGACTCAATTAGCCTAACACTTTTTGGACTTTTAAGTTTTTTATTTATGACGTTCATAGGGGAGAGGTACTTAGAGCTAGATTCTTCAGGTATCATGTAACTCTCTAGTTTGCTCATCAGTTCATTTGAATTAATATTTCTGTTATAATATTGAAGCAAGTTATCCAGGAGTCTGTTTAATAGAATTGGCATGTTTGAACAGTTGTGCAGAAATATTTAGTTTGTTGATCGTGGGACTGCATATGCTTGCGTTAAAATACAATGTTGTATATGATGTTTGTTGATGAGTGTTTTTGATACATTTATCCATGTTGTACAAACATATTCTACGACTGGTCTGATGTATGTTCTGTACAGTTTTAATATGTTTTCTGTTGAATCTTCTTTTTATTATTCACATTCTTAAAGTAACTCGCTATTTTCAAAATTCTGGTTTTTATGTGTGTGTGTGTATTTCGTATTGCAAAGCCACAAAGAGCTATCTGCTCAGCCCACCGAGGGGAATCGAACCCCTGATTTTAGCGTTGTAAATCCGGAGACATACCGCTGACTGGTTTTTATGCTATTAATGTGTTGTATGCAGTTTGAGTCAAAGTAATCCTTAAGATTTTTGCTGATATTGTTACATGTAAGAGTCACGTCTAGATATAACTGTAATATTAATTTGCTTTATGTTCTACCAAACATGCTCGTCCTTTCACCCATGGTGGCGTTATAATGTGATGGTTAATCTCACTATTCGTTGGTGAAAGAGTAGCCCAAGAGTTGGCGATGGGTGGTGACGACTAGCTGCTATCCCTCTAGTATTACACTAGAAAATTAAGTACGGCTAGCGCAGATAGCCCTCGTGTAGCTTTGCGCAAAATTTAAAATAAGCCAAACCTTTTCTACGATTTCGCAAATAATATGGCTTGTATTTTGTGCGCATTTATTTTAATTCTCCACTTAGTTCAGTGAAAATTTTATATTGTTTAGCAATGGTTGTTTGTTGCTATTATTGGTTTTTCGACACTCTTCCAGATTGCAACATCGCCTGAGAACTGTTAGAGAATAGTGTGGTTTGGGTCTTTGAGAAGATTGTCGCTGACCCGCCCCCTATCAAAACGCTCCTAGTAATACAACTCGTACAAATATTGTATCTTTCTTAATCTGAAAATGACCTAAGGTCGAAACGTTGTTCTCTGCTTTATTGGCAAAAGTGTTAATACCCACACCAACTGTCCTGAGATTTGTTTGTTTGTTTTTCTTATAGCAAAGCCACATCGGGCTACCTGCTGAGCCCACCGAGGGGAGTCAAATCTCTGATTTTAGCATTGTAAATCCGTAGACATACCACTGTACTGGCGAGGAGTAGCGTCCTGAGATACATTTTACTTCATGTAGGTTACTCGTCATCACGAATTGCTCCTACTGATATTGCCATCTGGTAACAGTTTTTAAAACCATGACTCACATAACCTCCTAGACTCCCTGATGTGTAAAGCCACACGACCGCATTAACAGTTTCGAAAAGTTAACAACTTTTGATAGTTTGAGAAGTTTTTTTTTACTTCTTCACGTAATAAACAATAATATGTTTGACTTGGTATGGACATCAGGCAGAATGGTATCAAAGGATAAAGATAAAAGGTACTTTATAAGCGCAAAATACTATTACACAGAATTTCATATCAATCTAATTATATTTGAACATTACATAAAGTATGATATAGGAAGTTTATATCAACTTCTTAACTTTCAAAATTAATGGACAGTAAATGTGAAACTAAATTTCAAGATTAACAAATCTGTAGCAGACAAAGGCAGAAATAAATTGAGATTTTTCATCCGTAAATAAACCGAACGTGACATAATTTTAACAGGTAATAAAAGAAGGCAACTAAAGATATAATATGTTAATGAAGTTCAGAATTGGGATTATTTTGGTGAAATTAAAATATAATATTATTTAATCTCTAACCTTTGAGATGACCTTATTAGTATTACTGGAGTTGTTTGTTGGTTTGTAGTTTCACATAAAGCCACAGAGTGGACTATCTGTGCTGTGTCCATCAACCTGATATTAAGTGTTGTAAGTCCGAAAACATGCTGCTGAGTTACTTGGTGGCTTATTGGAGTTAAGAAACAGTGAAAGGAAATCAAGAAGAAATAAAATAAAAATAGTAGAACGAGGCAAAAAATTAAAATATTATAGAAAAAAGTAAAATAGAAATAGTAAAATATATTAATGATCAAGGAAAGTCAAATATCGGGAATAAAAGTGTTTCAAAATTAACAGGTTTAATACTATGTGTTACAAGAGTATGTGTAATCATTCTTTGATAGTTTCTGGGAGGCGAACACGACGTAAAATATTAATTCACTGTCTTATTGTTTACAATAATTGATAAAATATTAACCACGGATAATAAGTTGTTAAGCACAGATAAATATAAAATACGCTATGCTATAGATACAACATTTCAAACAAAGACCTTCTCGTATCTCTAACTGAATATTAAATTCGTAAACGAAAAAAGTTTCAAATCTAATGTTTCATGTAAAATAAATAACCGTGTATAACAATGTTTACAAACAACTGAAACCATATGTTTGAGAATTAGAGTTATATATGTATATACATAAAAAAAACGAATTTCATAAATAAATTAATTTTTTGAGATAAATCACATTAACAAAGTAATAAATACTTGGTCCAATATTATGTGGAATAGTGATTCAGGCACGACCTCTAACATCATTCAAATACTTAAACTATTTTAGGTTACTTTATTGGTGATTGAAGACGACTTAACCCCCTTCCGTTAATGTTGTATACAAATCACGGTAATAAGAAGTCTAATTATATTTATTTGATTAGCCAGCTCAAGCTGTGCTGATGAGCCTTCAACAGGCGAAACTGCAACCAACAGCAGTGGTTACGGTCAATCAAGTGAAACATTGTGCCTCAACGTCATTAGTTCTCCTTTCAATTTTACCTTTGGTTGAAGAATCTGTATGTGTACTGTAACGGATTTTCCGCTGTACATTTATTTTAATACCTGCGTTTGTTTCTATATAGTTCTCTTTTTTCCATGTGACGTATATTGTTGACTACGTATTGTGTGCAAGTCCTGCTTGTTGTTGAAATTTGTAAAAAATTGTTGAAAGTGAAAAGCATCAATATCTAGTTGACAAAAGCGCGCGAGAACAGTGTCAAAATAACTACAGGGTGTTTGGAAAGTCACTGTTCGCTTATACATTTATTAACAGACATGTTTCAATATAGAATACAGGAAGTAACTATGAATGGCAATTACAAACAATGTTGAAAGTGACTCCCGTTGGCATCAATACAGGCCTGGGTCCTTCTTATTTCGTTCCTAAACACCTCTATCAGTTGCTGGCTTGAAATTGACTGAATAAAATATGATTACAAAACTGCAGAGGGACTTTCCGAACACCCTGTACACTCTTCCGTGATTCTTATACAGAGCTGAGAGACAGTAACCAGTCAGTGTGCTATAGGCCTAGGAAGCTATAACTGTGAGTAACGTCTATTAATCGGAAACAACAGAAATGAACCAGAAGCGTTTATTGATTTTGAACATTACCAATCATTCAACTTCAGAGAATAATTTCGGACGTTATTATTCTTACTGTGACATCTTCACCCATAAAGTAAGGGGTGTGGGGCCAGCCAAGAAAGACGGCGTTAGAGCAAGCGAGGTGCAGCAACATCAACTTAGAATTAATTTGTTCGGCGTGGACTTAACCTATAAAAGATTCAGTTCTAAGCCAGGTATAAGATTCAGTATTGTTTGTAAGTTTGTAATAACTATTAGTAATAACTGTTATTATAAATAAAATTGTTGTTATGTTTTGTATTAAAATGTGTTTGTGTAAACAAAAAAGGAAATTGAGTGCATCAATCATATTGGCAAATAACATAAATTTAATACATACCAATATTTAATTAATTTCCAGGCTCAAATCCAATCTTCTGGTTAATTAAGACAGTTGTACGAAACATGCAAATATATCAGAGACTTATCCGAAATAAAATTAAAATTAACTGAAAACTATGGAATTGTTTAATTCTCTTTGCATTATCTCCGTTACATTTCGTCTTCGCGTATTGTTTCAATTCAAAACGTTCTTAAGGGTTTGTCTAATGATAGGCTTGTTTTTGTCTTGAAAAAGAACGGTTGATCGGAGCATCGCCAAGTAATAAAAAAGAAATACAACTTTTTAAAAGAATAGAATAAGATTTACATATCAATGAAAGTAATTATAAAAACATTTTAATGTCATAAATTAAGGTTATTTTAAACTTCTTACAAAAACCTGAACCTCTAGTTCAACAACCACTGCACGTCCAACGTCCAAGAACTATTGTTAAACGTCACTGTATCATAGCAACGTAACGGAAATTCGGAAAGTTTGTTTTGGTTTTTGAATTTCGCACAAAGCTACTCGAGGGCTATCTGTGCTAACCGTCCCTAATTTAGCAGTGTAAGACTAGAGGGAACGCAGCTAGTCATCACCACCCACCGCCAACTTTTGGGCTACTCTTTTTACCAAGAGATTGACCGTCACATTATAACGCCCCCACGGCTAAAAGGGCGAACATGTTTGGCGCGACGGGGATGCGAACCCGCGACCCTTAGATTACGAGTCGCACACCTTAACACGCTTGGCCATGCCGAGCCCAAAATTCGGAAAAGAACATTAATTCGAATAGTGAAAATAGATTGAACTCAAAAGTGTTAGCACAAGAAACTATCGATATTAAATTAAGTGGAAGTAAACAAAAACAAACAAATCTGATCCAGAGCTCTTAATAAAGAAGGTAAAGCAAATTGATTTATATTTTACATAATTCATTAGGAGGAATTAGCCGGTAAAAATATCCTTAGATTTTGTAAGCAGTTGCTGACTTGTGTTCAAGTAAAAAGGCCTAAAACAATTATGTTAATAAATTAATGTAATATAATTTTTTGATCGTAATCTTCCCATAATCTCGACAAACTTTTTAAATTTGTCAATTAAACACAAAACGGTTGTTATTTAAAGAACGAATAATTAAAGATCTAAGTTGTTATTTAATTAAGCCATGAACAAGAGACTCCTATTGAAAGAGTTTTTGCAAACAAATGTCAACGGTTTAATCCGAAGGAATGTTTATGAATAAATAACTTGCATCAAAAGGACCCAATAAACATTCATTACAAGGGCGTAGATCTTTTAACTCTTTAACAAATGAAAATGAACCAATAAAAATAAATTTGTTAAATGTTAATGGATTAAGAATAGGTATAAGGAATTTGGTTGTTTTATAATTGTGCATTCTGCTTGCAGAAGATATAGGGCGTACTGGTTTGTTTGTTTGTTTTGAATTTCGTTTGTTTTTTGAAAAACAAAGATACATGAAGATTATCTGCTCTAGCCATCCATAATTTAGTAATGTAAGACTAGAGGGAAGGCAGCTAGCCATCACTACCCACCGCCAACTTTTGGTCTACTCTTTTACCAACGAATTGTGGGATTGACCATCACTTTATAACGCCCCCATAACAGAAAGGAAGAACATGTTTGATGTAACGGGAATTCGAACTCGCGATCCTTACATTACGAGTCAAACACCCGAACCAGCTGCCCATGCCTAGTCGGGCGCAATGGATGATTCTGTTTATAAATCTTAGGAAGGCCGTATATTATACCTAGTGGTGCACGCACTGTTTGTAAAGTTTTATTTTGCTATTGTTTGTTTTTAAGTCCCTAAGGAGGCGTTAAAGTTAAAGAATAACGTCAGTATATTTTTGCTGTTAGTAACTTAACAGAGCTTAATAATTTATGTATTTTGTAAATGTACGTGACGAGCAGTTTTTACATCTAAAAATTAAACACTAAATGTATAAAAACTAACAATGTAACACTGTTCTTAAAATCAGTCTCGCTTCTGTTGAACTTTGCCGTGAGATGACTTTTATGCCGGTGTTTTTTTTTTCACTGGAGTTTTTCCAGCAGGTATTTTTGACATTGATTGTAAGCTGTAACATAATAATTTTAAATTAAAGGACTTAGGAATAACATTTTTGTTTTGAAAACTGATAGAAGATATATCTGTATCTACTTTCTTTATTTTGAAGTCAGATTTCTCCAGCAAAACGGAACGATAATAATTGTTAAATCAACATGGCTCGGCACGTCCAGATGGATAAGACACTTTCAGACGCTTTGAACTATGGACAAGGTTGATATTTATGATTACAACAAAAATATATAAATAAGAAATAAACAAATACAAAACGAGAAAATGAAAACTGAGGTACAAGTTGCACAGTTAAAATATGTTTAAATCCATACAAGACTGTGTGTTATTCAGGGACGGAATAATAGTTTTTTTTAATGTATAACATTGCTTTTATTATAAGTTCAGTATCTTGTTCGGTTGTTGAAAGAATTTTAAAGTGGGAGAAGGAAATCGTATGTCGTGTTTTTGTATTGTGTTGATAGATAGGAAATTTGGGAGGGTTTGTAATATTTCTTACAATTTAAATAGATATATCCATAAATAACATAAATACCCCAATGTGGTTCCTCTCTAGAACAAATAAACACAAGTTTTATATTGAGTATGATTGTCGCATACTATTTATATTAACGATATATAACTTGACGTTCTTAGATTACAAGATAATGTACCTATTTCTGTTAATCATCTTTCAGTTTGATATTTTTTTTTAACTTTAAAGTAAAGCTACGCAGTAAAGTATATGCATTGAGTCCACAGTTGGGATTGAATCCTGAGTTCTAGCACTATCAATAAAAAACAAGTTCGTGCCACCTAGAAGTTTTTCTTTATATTTGGGATTTTGTATTTGAAGAATGTTACATGAATGACAGGGTTTGACAGATGGTGTATTCTTAATTTTGAAAATAGTAAAACAGTAGTCATTTTCTTATCCACAAAGTGCCTCCACTATTATTTAGATGGTCGTTTACAGAAATCCAATGATCTGAGACAACATTCTTAATGAGACTACCTAGAATAACTCAAACTTTTAACATATATTTAATACAGTTAGTTTTGGTTTTCTTTTCAGGCTGTCGTACATTCACGCATAAATATTGTTTCTCCGTCTAAAGCTGAGAATTTTTAAGTTTTCAAACACTCTTGAAAAGTCTCTTAGTAGATTGATACCAATATTTTAACCTGATGGGTATTGTACGCTCACTCGGGCTAAACGGCAAATCAGAGACCAGTAGTCAGCCGTTCCTAATTTTAAACAACTGACTAGCTACTCGGTAGCACTTACTGTCATAATAACCTTTATCTACCTCCTATAACCGAATAACACGACTGACTGTCATTCTTAGAACCTGAGCACAGCTTAAATTCGAACATTATGATCCACAATCATGCACGCTTACTACAAACTGGCCCGGCATGGCCTAGCGCGTAAGGCGTGCGACTCGTAATCCGAGGGTCGCGGGTTCGCGCCCGCGTCGCGCTAAACATGCTCGCCCTCCCAGCCGTGGGGGTGTATAATGTGACGGTCAATCCCACTATTCGTTGGTAAAGAGTAGCCCAAGAGTTGGCGGTGGGTGGTGATGACTAGCTGCCTTCCCTCTAGTCTTACACTGCTAAATTAGGGACGGCTAGCACAGATAGCCCTCGAGTAGCTTTGTGCGAAATTTCCAAACAAACACATACTACAAACTACTGGTGGCCTGTCTCAATAGAAGATAGTAAGCGTAAATTAATGTTAAAGTTTAATATTATTAAAGATATTATTTAAAGTAGCGTATTTTTCAAATATATAAACAATGGAACATTCTTTATCATTTATTGTGACTTTGGATAATCAGTAATTTCGAATTTAATGTTCGAAATGTCCATTTCATTCCAAAGTTTAACATGTATGGAGTTAGTATATCATTTAGCTTCGTGGAATTTCTTTCAACAACAACAAAGTTGTGATTTTATGTTTGTCGCTATCATCCGTGCAGCATGATATTAACTGGAAATTTCAACTTTTTAATCCATGCTAATATAAAAGAGAAACAACAATATCTACATTCACAACATTCACATTTTTGTTCTTGTTTCCACGTGAAGTATTAAACTACAATCCAGTCACCTCAAGTCGGGGTATAATATCATGGACACTCTGCCCCTCACTGATGACGTGTGGGGTCAGCTAGTTAAGATTAATGAGGATGGTTCACGAGTAGTAGAAATCAGGACATCTTCCCGAAAACAGTTTGAATTTCTCACAGCGCGTGCCAGGATCAGAAACTCCAATGGTAAGCAGTTTCTTGTTTATATCAAAAAGAAGCTGCAAAGTGCCTGAAGAAATCACCAGTCCTAAGAACTCCCACCAGGGTTTTGCCTATCACTCAGTCAGCAGGTACTAAAATAGTGTTGCATCGGGGATGCTTAACGTTAGAATTTATATAGCATTGATGTCAATAAAACATGCGCAAGTCATGAATTACGAAAATAATTATATTCTCTGTAGACTGTAACACAACATGTCATATGAACTTGAGAACAATATATAAAAATGTATGTGTGTTTTCTTATAGCAAAGCCACATCGGGGTATCTTCTGAGCCCACTGAGGGGAATGGAACCCGTGATTTTAGCGTTGAAAATCCGTAGACACACCGCTGTACTAACAGGGGGTATATAAAAATATATATTACTCATTATTTTGGATTTATTTACTCTTGAAACGGAACATTTTTCTACCGTAATAACCTGTATCTATCTTCTGGAACTATATAACGCGATTGACTGTCAGAGACCAGTTAACCGTTCCTCAAAATAAGAAAAAAGGCAAAGGTTAATTAAAATATTATCTGAGTCAATACGATGTAGAACTTATCTAGTGTTATTTTTAAATTGATTATTCTGTTTAGCAGATTTTTACTACACAATAAAGTAAATATAGTTTATTTTAGGGGAAAGTAAAATATATCAACACGTTTATTATATAGTTCGCTTTTAAATTATAGATAATTTAAATGTTTAGAAACAATGACGTGTTTTCTTAGCGTTTTCAAACTTCCCCTTATTAGGTTTAACCATTCAGCTAAGGAAATAAGGAATGCTTGAACAATAAAGTTATTAAAAAAGTAAATTTCCCAATCTCGTTTTTAAGACAGTTTATAATTATTTAAATTTTAGGAAAAATACAGAATAGTAACTATTTTATGTTAAAAATCTATTTTGGAGTCTTACCATGTCTGTTCATGACCTATTTAACAAACTTGATTTTTGATAATAGACCTGGTTTCCACTTCAGAGGGCTATCGCAAGTCTAATTTTCATTTGTAACGCGCATCACATTACTTGTGTGTGTTTTTTTCTTATAGCAAAGCCACATCGTGCTATCTTCTGAGCCCACCGAAAGGAATCGAACCCCTGATTTTAGCGTTGTAAATCCGTAGACTTATTGCTGTACTAGCCTGGGGCCTCACATTACTTTCATGCTTTTCATAACCCATGTAATATGCGACGATAATGGTTGTTCATCGTCCATTTTAATTGTCTGATTGTACAGAAATCTATACGCATCTCGTTTGAAAAGTTTCTTGGTATAATTTCATAAGGAATATCCTTAACACCCATTTCATTTTCAAGTAGCTTAAAGTATGCGACGGTTGAACGAGTGGTATGATTGAAAGATGTGTCTTAGCGATCCCATACTAAGTTGATATCGTTTTGGAGCGTATATTGAACTGGTGTACATAGATATCTTGTTATAAGACAATGCACTTCATTTCTCATCACTGAGGTATAATATATTTCAGATCTCTTTCTGAATAACTCTGATTACCCAAGTTGATCCGCGTTCCTTTGTTTTCCAATACCACTAAGTAGAAGGGAAATTCACAATTTCCTATCTGCATATGTCTTTATGTTTTGAGTGTGCAAGTATTTTTTCGTCAAACAAGGATATCAAATGCTCTTCCAACAAATAACAGTTTTTTGGTAACACTAAATTACCTAGGAATCGCCAATAAATGTAAAAAATTAGTCTTGATAGATCCAGCCATGGTGATTTTATTTCAGCTGTTATTGTCAAATTCTGACTTACATAAGAACAATTTAAAGATAGATTAAATCAGTCACAACAAATTAAAAATCTTAGAACTCATCAGCAAACACACAAATGGTTTTAATGGAAGCAGAACTGAATACCTATATAAATATTTCTACCAGTATATAAATGATAAATGTTGTACTATAGTACAAGATTCCATATAATCGTACTCTGTAATACGCTAAAAAAAGAACTCTACTAAAAATTTGTAGTTTTAGAAATAAGTCATAGAAATAAAAAGAACAATATCAAATATTAACTTATATACAATATTTTCGAAAGGCACAATCATAAAAAAATCACTTCTTTGTAGACTCACGTGGGAGCAACCTCTTATTCAGACACATCCACTTCCAAAACGTAGTGTGTCAAAATTTAGCAGCAGGTTGTAAATTAAGAGCTGCCATTTCACACTAGACATGTGGTTATTAAAGTCCGCTGTTCAAAATTAATCTACAACAAAACTTGTCAATATTTCAAACGGTTACAAAATTCTCAAAAGCAACAAGGCTTAGAAATATTATAAACATTTAACACTTACTCGTAATTTATAAATTTTTCCGTGTTGAAACAAAAAAGCCAATAACAGCTTATAACAAAAAAAACCCTAAGACTAATACGTAGGTTCACAAACTCTTTCAGTCTCTCTCTCAAACGACCACTCAAACTAAATTCAAGCATGCCACTCTTTTTTTTTCTCGTTATATTTGCAGCAGATCTTTCTATAAAAATATGATCTAGCCAAACATAAACAAGTGAGTCAACTAAGAACTATTATAGAAAAAACAAACGTTTAGCTCATTCCGTATTGGGATTCAAGTCTTTAAAAAGACCAAGGAGTTCTTGTGTTCGAGATATCATTATTTAAGTTTTGTAGACCTGGGATGATCAGTCTCGAAAAACCTCTTTCGTTTTCCGTCCTTTATTAATATCTGTTCAATATTTATTTACTACAAAATAGAGTTTAATCAATACACACTTTCACTCTGAGTCATTTCAGGGTCATCTCCATGGAGGTACTTATGTTAATATTATTGTGTCAAATATATTTTCAATTTATTTTATTATTTTGAAGTTCACACTACACGAACAGTTCCAATTATGCTTTTCACATTTTTCAATAATTTCAAATTTCAGCAATATTATTTATATAGAAACAACGAGAATTAGAGAACTTGAGGTCAGAAATATAGATTTAGCCAAATTAGAAGTTGTCTTCAGCAAAGACAATTTTATTTTTAAAGTAGAATGGTTGGCCATTATATTGTGTAATGTTCTTTTCTTCTTTATTGGCGGCCCGGCATGGCCAAACGTATTAAGGCGTGCGACTCGTACTCTGAGGGTCGCTGTTCGCATCCCAGTCGCGCCAAACATGCTCGCCCTTTCAGTCGTGGGGGCGTTATAATGTATGGTCAATCCCACTATTCGTTGGTAAAAGAGTAGCCCAAGAGTTGGCGGTGGATGGTGATGATTAGCTGCCTTCCCTCTAGTCTTACACTGCTAACTTAGGGACGGTTAGCACAGATAACCCTCGAGTAGCTTTGTGCGAATTTGAAAAACAAACAAAACATTCATTGATTGTCTGTTCATGTTTTGTATCAGTGAGAGTCGGGTTCAGCGTACACCTTTCTTCCCTTTCTGGAAACGTTATTTTCTTTGTACTGTAACTGAATCCCAGTTACTTTGTTGTTGCATTACTCATAATATGTTAAATTTGTCCATTGTTCGTATTTTTAACTAGCACAGATAGCCCTCGAGTAGCTTTGTGCGAAATTCCAAAAACAAACAAATATTACATTAATTGAATGTGAAATTCACTGTTAGATGTACATAGGATGTAGCTACAGGACGTGGTTCTTATAAGGTTTTACATTAATTGAATGTGGAATTCATTGTTAACTGTACATAGCATGTAGCTACAGGATATGGTCTTCATAAGGTTTTACATTAATTGAATGTGGACTTTAGAACATCGATTAATGCTTATTCCTGCCAAACCATATACATCACCTTCTAATTAAATTGTAGTTGACGTAAAAAAATATCCTCAAATTAGCCCACATACGATCTCTCTACATGGTGAAGTCATCTGTAAAAATATTTTGTGTTACTTGTTGTGATCAGAATACAGCTATATATATACATATATACATATATGTATATATCTTTGTAATATTTATACCACTGACATGATCAAGATATGTGAGTTACGTAAATATCTAATTGCGATCAGTTACTCGGTTTTTCTCTTAGTTTGAACATGCATGTAGACATGAATGTTTGTAGCTTATATTTCACAATTTGTTCTGTTTTGTCTGTGAAGATACGAGTTTAATCGACAGACAAATGGCCTTAAACTTAGTATTTCAACGATGCTGCAATATTTAAGCCAATAGAATAGAACCAGGAGACCGATACACACGCATCATCTGAGAATATGTAAGGGTGTTGTGATATATTATACGTATGACCAACATAGGTGAAAGGTCCTGTTTCAGGTATTATAGTCCAGTTTGGGAAAACTAGTAACACACGAATTAAATGTAGTAGTGTAGACCTAAATAGCGAACTTTTAACAATAACCAGTTCCTCAGTTTCTATTTTATTACGCTCACGAGTGTAGAATTTCGTACTCGGAATCAATGTTTTTCAATGTATTTCTCATTTACTTCCTATATTTTAAGAAATATAAATAAAATGTAAACATTAATGGGTAAATAGTAATATAAACATGTATATTTATACAGTAACGTATGATAGCCAAAATAGTATACATCTGTAGGTTAATGCATAGTTTATGTTATTGTCTAAACTGAGGTACACCCTTGTGCAAATTTAGTGAAACAAGACGGAAAATTACGATTTTTTCAATTTTTTTGTATTTTATTTCTGAGAATCCAAAAATTACTCACAAATTAATAGATGATATGACCGCCTTTATTTTCCAGAAGATCATTAATCCGCTTCGGCATTGAGTTCACGAGTTGACTGCAATCTTTACTAACTTTTGGATCGCGGTACCACACCTCAATTATGGCCTTAATTAGCTATCTTTCGTAGTACAGTCTTTTCCCCGAAGACTTTCTTTACAAATCGCCCAAACATTTTCAATAGGATATAAGTCCAAAGAGTTTCCAGGCCAGTCTAGCACCTTTATTTGCGTTGTAGTCATAAAATTCTTCACCAGTTTCGATGTGTGGAACGGAGCCAGATCTTGCTGGAAAATGCCACATCCATCTGGAAATCTCTTTCTCAATTCTGGAACGACTATTCTCTGCAAAACTTCAATGTACTGTGGTCCTCGCATCATATCTTCTTCGATATGTAAGCCTCCGATGCTATAGTAGCTGAAAAAGCCCCAAAACATCTTCTTCAAGGGATGTTTTACGAACTGATTGATGTGAGATTCTCGAAGTTTCTCACCTGGAGATCTGCGAGCATGCAGACTTCTTTGACCCTGTACGAAGAAATGAGTCTCGTCACTGAATAACACCTTCCCCCATTGATTTTGCGTCCAGTTCTTGTATTTCAGACTTCATTGATACCGTTTTTTCTTCATTGAGTTGGTAAGCAGTTGTTTCTTGACTGGTCTCCTTGCCCTTTTAACGCAATTTCGAATGACGTAATATTCCTCAAAATTTCGTCATATGTCCCACAAATAGGTCGACCGTACTGCAAAACATAACTAATGACGCTGTCTGTGTGAAAAAATGACTATTAAAGGAAATCAGCGGGTCCAGCGAGCCAACACCGGCCGCCATGCTGAAAATGTTGTAAAATGACCATTCGTTTCAATTAATTTGCACAATTTAACACCACATTTAAAACTTGACAGCTTTAAAAAAAGAGGCTTGTAAGTTATATAAGTAATTGTTCAAATAACACTTTCATGCACATATGATTCGAAATTCGACAGACATCAAATAAATCAGTTGTAATGCTGAAACACCTGCGATATCAGAATGTTTATTGGACCAGCGCAACTTTGAATCATATAATAAATATTTCCACACATTTTCATTAGAATTTTATTATTCTTAAAAATTGCTTTGGTAAGTGTTGTAGGAAATATGAGGTGCTTTTTGTCCAATATTGTGTTCTTCGAGCAAGGGCCTGTAAGAATAATATTGTTTTGTTCTGAACGTGCCTTCTTGCTCTTTAGAAGCATTGTACGTATTACAGCGCGCTGCGCAAAGACGGATTTCAGTTTCATTCACAGTTGGTTTAACTTAAGGTGGTGAAAGTAAAATAAACACAGAACATTTATGGGATATGACTAACAGTTGAAATTCTCAGGGTACGTACTTTGAAACCTCTTGATTAATAATGAGGAAAAATGACACAACTGCTCAATTTTATTACTAATTTTACTATTTTTTCATTGTTGTTGATGAGTTTTCTTCAATCTAAAATATCAAGTAATAAACGTAATAACAGTAAAAATATAAAATGTTATATGTTCATTTTTGAGACAAAGAAAATCATTTTTAATCTCAAAAGTCAGCTTTTAGCGGTGTGAGGCCGTAAACATAATGCTGCGCCCTTGAGAGGGTTAGTAATTTTGATGTGTTAACTACTACTAGTGTTTGACGAGAAGCCTCTTCAACACCTCAGATGACGGGTATAATGTAACAAACATATAACATATTTTCCTTTGCTTTCAGTTATGGGTTCTTATAATTACCACAATATAAAAAGTATCTAAGCGTTAATACACTAACTGGAAGTGACCAGTCTTGTATATTATTATTATTTTTGCCTCTCGATTCCATGAAAAAACATAGGGCCGCAATCACTTGCAGATTCATTAACAGGCTGGTTTTTTAAGTGAGCAGATTGTTAGCCTACCACACAACCCCCAACCAGGAAGAGAAACCTTAGCCGTCCCTAATTTTGCAGTGTAAGACTAGAGGGAAGCCAGCTAGTCATCACCACCCACCACCAATTCTTGGGCTACTCTTTTACCAACGAATAGTGGGATTGATCGTAACATTATAACGCCCCTACGGCAGAAATGGGGAGCATGTTTAGCGCGACGGGGATGCGAACCCGCGACCCTCGGATTACGAGTCGCACACCTAACGCGCTCGGCCATGCCGGGCACGACCAGTCTTGAGATATCAGAAATTCTATGAACTGATTTCCCAGTTTTGTTAAACTGAAGTCAATTTTCCAGAGCTTAAAATTCATTATTTTCACTTCCCATTTTCATTTTTAACATAAAATTTTGTTCTACTGTTATTATGTCCACTGTTATACAAATATTGATGTCTACAGATAAAGGTTGCCAAACAACGTGTTAACAAATATATGTGTTTGTTTGTGTATGTGTTTATATATTTGTATATTAGTTCCAAGAAAACGCTATTTTCGTTTCATAAAAATAAACATTTTGCAAAGCGTCCCAATTTTGTTCTTGAGAGAGCAGTGATAAATCTCTGTCACTTTCAAAACAAAATTTATAAGCTATTATACTTTATATAAAAAATATTATATTTTTATAGATATTTTAATTCCACCACATGTCTAAGTTTTAGCTTTCAGATACCAAGGTATTCATTCCCATCAAGATGATTCACTGTGTGAAAAAGTTAATATTTCCTGCAGTAACATAAAATTAATTACTAAACCAATCTCTTTTCTCAACTGTGATTTTTATGTTTGGTCAGTAACAGTAAACATGTCCAAACAGCTATTACTGTATATGTATTTTTTACCATTCAACAAAATAAAATCCAAAAACAATAAAATGACGTAAGTTTACAAGTATGTAATTTTTAATTTAATTGTCTGTTTAACATACATTTTTTAAAGTATTAAAAGAATGAGTATTATGGCGAGAATCAGGTACTTTTCTGCTTCACATCAAATGGAAGTCAAATCACACCTAGTGTAAAAATATAAAAACAAGGTAAATAGACATTACAAATATATTTCTTTACAAATCATATACCTATAAGACAAAATTCTGATAGAACTCAAGCTAACAATAAAAATCACTGCATCAGAGGAACCATTCCATTAGCTGATAACAGATATGAGAATGGAATAATTCATTTAGCAGACCAGGATGTCCAACAGATTTCACAATTGACATAAAATTATTACTTCTCATGTCGATTTTTAGAGTTTTTAATGAGAACTTATTCATAATAATAAAATTCGTCAAAACACAAAAGTTTCATGCATATTCAAAAGGAATAAAACAGATTTATGAAAACAGTGATATGTAAAAAAAACACATTTATCCTGTTACCTTCCTGTAGAAATCTCCTTAAGTGTTAAAGATCAATCAGTGTTTTCTTTCAACCATGAATTTAACTGTTCATAGTTTTTATAATGTGATAACATAATTTTATCTATTATTGAAATTCTACAATATAATGTTGTAGGTATATTTAAGTGTTTTAAAAATGACCAGTAGACAGATAAAGCAACAAACATGGTTTAAATTCTGTTGTTCACCCAGAACAACAACAACAAATAGTTGTCCTGCTGAAAGATCCAATCATTTCCACACAAGCGAGGGCCTTCAGTCAATAAGGATGCTCTCCCCAACATGGCAATGAAGCCAGCTGCTGTTTAACACCGCTTTATAACCTGAAGCTCCATTGTTCCATGGAAGGAGAAAGTACCCCAGATCATGATGAAATCTCCTCCACTATATCGTGTAGAAAATGTTTCCAGTGGGATATCCTTATCGTGCCAGTAACATTGGAAGCCATTTGGACCATCCAGGTTAATTTTTTTCTACGTCCCATGTTTGGTGCTTCTTGGCAAAGTTTAACCGAGCTATTTCGTGGTGTGGAAGGAGGCGTGGCCTTTGAAGACGTTTACGGTTTTTAAAGCCTTTCTCTCGTAGATACCGTCTTATTGTTCTTGAGCTGTATTCTGTGTCCGTAATGGCCTTAATCTGGTTGGTGTCTTGCCGGACAACCCGTCGAATGCTCCTGCTCAACGTCGGCGAAATTTTATTGGGCCGACCACTTGAAATTCTCGTTCCATATCCCTCAGGGTCTTTTAAGAAATTTGCAACAACAATTTTTCTACACCCAATCTCACCAGCGATGGCACGTTGAAAGAGACCTTGTTTTGCAGTTCGACAATTCTGCCACGCTAAACCTCTGTGAACTTTTTAGCCTTTGCCATATTTTCACCCAATGTAACACAGGAGATGTCAGTGGGAGATATTGACAATGCTGATACTTGAACACAAATGACTAAATTTCGTGACGTTTTTACCGATTAAAGCTTCGTTTCAGTGTGGTCTTAAACTTTTGACCAACGAGTATTTAGGCTAATTTCATAGTGTTCACATTTTCCCTATTAAATGCTGAAAAAGTTTGTTTTTTTTCCCCCTTTTCTTATTTTCATCTTTCGAAGCTCAAATAAGTGGTCGAGAGTAACAACGCAAAATGCATATTTTTTCTTTATGTTCATTGGCCTTAAGATTTTGGCCAGCAGTGTATTACTCTCTGAAGATGTTTGTGTCTCACGTGTTACTGTTTTTAACTGTCTGATACCTTATGTATTGCTATCTATATTTCTTTTGTACTTTGGTTATTACTGTTTTAAAGTTCCTTGTACATTAAATATTACTGTTGAAACTTTCTTGTACCTTATTCGTAACTCTTCTAAGTGAAGAGAAAATCAAGGTAAGTGACGAAAAAGTAACGTTCAGTCAGTGAAGCGTTACAAAACTGAAGTCAGCCGGCTTGTGAATAATTTTAATCACTCAACGGACGATATTTAAAGTGAGTTGCAAAGTTTAACAGAGATAAGGAGAATAATTTGTGTCATCTAAGGGTGTTAAAAAGTGATTGAACCAGTCTCTACGGACTTCGATGAAAAGGAGACTGTTCTTTACAGTTCAGAATACAACTGTCGTAACTCACGGTGTAACATTAATGAAATATTCTGACACAATTAGAGAAAAACAATTGGATTTTAAAATCAATGAGTCAGTTTATTTGAATTTTTGACAAAAAATAATTATTTAGAGATTTAGATACGACTGTGACATACTCTGGGGTAAATAATTTTTAATACAATAAAGTCTGTTTGAGGCGGAATCGCACGGGAGCGAGTAAAATTTCCGGCTTAGACAAAAAGTTGCATTTCCTTAATTATATATAATTTTAGAGCGGAGCGTTATACTTGCTTGACTCAGGGGAAGTAAGATATTTGTGAATAAAGTTCTTATACTGTTTATATTTGTTAGAATAAGAACTTGCTTGACTCAGGGAAAGTAAGACATTTGTAAATAAAGTTATTATACTGTTTATGCTATATTTATTAGAATAAAAACAAAAATAGACATTCAAAATATACACAAGTATACAAAATCTTAATCAAATTTATTTGAAGAAAGTGTCCAATTTCAACTGTTTCGTTTTTTTTAATGGGCTTTCTCATGCGGTTAAAAGAGAAATGTACTTTTATGCCCTTTTCATGAAGTTAATTTTCCACTTCATTTTTGCTTACAATTTGATAGCGTTAATATAACTTAACTCTTGCGATGAAGTAGGAATTTCTATTTCCTCACTATCCTTTCCATTTTGTTCATCTTCTGAATCTCTCACACTGTTGCCATCTTCGATTCTATTATAGATTTTAAATCAATTTTACCAGTTTTTCTTAAACATTTGTCAACATTCACAAAACTTTCTGCATTTCCAGAGTCATCTGCATCAATCTTCTCAATCAGAGTTTGGATTGCACTAAAATCATCCACGCTTTATTATTCGCTTTCCATTCCACAGGAAGTTGATTCTTCCTTAAATTTTTGAAACAGCGTGGATTTTTACTTTTACCTATTGCCCATGGTTTCTCTAGTTTTCCGTCAGCAAATGCGACCATGGGACGGAATAATGACGGCAGAAAAAGAACAGAATATATTTAACCAATACTCACTGTAACCAAATGTCCAAGAATTTATTAATGTAAAAGAGACGAAAAGCTACTGATGAAGAAAACAAGAACTTTATACCTAAGAGTTATTCTATACATGATAAGTTCCATAATTTCACAAACTATTAACTGCTAAATAAAGATTAAACTCTGTTAGTATTAACCGGACCTCCATACCGGTTATATTCTGTTCGAATTCGCAGTGGAGAACCACTTTTTTCTTTTAAGTTATGTAGAGGTTCAATTATAATTACCATTGTACATTCCATCAGTTCAATTTGAATAGTGCATAACTAAATACTGTTGACTTGCAGAAATCTTAACACCTCATATTATGCATAACCAGATCCTTGTGAAGAAGAGTAGCTGTGTACTGTTTACGTAGAATTTTACCACTGCTGCTGACTATAGTGACGAACTGCTTTCCAGACGATGAGGCTACAACCTGATATTAACGCTATAAAAGTATCTATTTTCCACAAAGCACATAAATAAATTATCATGGAAACATTGATCTAAGTAACTGGTAAACGTTGTTTTCCTTGTACCAAGAAGACAAAGTACCAAAGTAAGATTATATTGACGCAGATTTCATAATTACAACAATTCGCGAACAAAATAATTTACTTAAATCTCGTAAGTCCTATTTTATTTTTTGGCCCTGCATGGCCTAGCGCGTAAGGCGTGCGACTCGCAATCCGAGGGCCGCGGGTTCGCGCCCGCGTCGCGCTAAAACATGCTCGCCCTCTCAACCGTGGGGGTATATAATGTGACGGTCAATCCCACTATTCGTTGGTAAAAGAGTTACCCAATAGTTGGCGGTGGGTGGTGATGACTAGCTGCCTTCCCTCTAGTCTTACACTGCTAAATTAGGGACGGCTAGCACAGATAGCCCTCGAGTAGCTTTGTGCGAAATTCCCAAACAAACAAAGCTATTTTATTCGAAAAAAAATGTATAGGTGTATGTTAAAAGCGGGCAGGTGCTTTAAATTGTTCTCGGTGAAAATTTCATCCTGCAGTTTGTAGTGCAATCTGTAATCCACATAAATACAATTGGAAGAATATGTGTGTGTGTGTGTGTGAAGGTATTTAGAAACAAATAAAGCGGAAATATTTAGTCATTCTTTAAATTTCAAAAGAAATATATTTATATGAAATGAAAATATTAATAAACAGTTATACTGACAAAAGTTTTATGAAAAAAGGTTTTGTCATGCGAATATTTGAAACTAGCAACGAACAGATAGAAGTAACTACCTTTCCCGTTTTACATATAGACACATGCATTTGTTTATTTTGTTGTTAACTCGCGAAAGCTAAATAATGGGCTATCTACGCTGTGCCCAGTACGAGCATCGAAGCCTTGTTTCTACCGTTATAACTCCACTGACTGCTATGCCATCAGCTGGCGCACATGTGCTGGTCAACGAGTTTTGTTTTTTTTTCTCATGTGCTCTCTAAATATAACGTAATCCAAATTAACAGTCTCCTTGTATAATAATTATCAGAACACAAATCTTTCTTACCGTTAACAAAATGACAAAATCTGTGGTTTCGATTATTCGCAGTGGACAAAGTAAGAAGAACATACAGTCCATCGAACTGTTCGACGATAAAACAATCAAAGAACTGGATTTTTATAATGTATTCAAAGTTGTTCCTTCTTGTGGCTCAGCAATAAGTTAAGAGCTTATAACACTAAATTTCGATGTTCGAGCCCTGCGATGGGAAACACAAATAGCCTACCATACAGATTTGTAGTTAATAACAAACAAATAAACTACCCTGTATGAGTTTAAATACAATAAACTACTTCTGTAACACATTAAATTAACATGTATTTCGTATACAACGTAGAAATGTTAAAACTTCATATTTCGTACATATATTAATTTTCAAATTTTTAGCTTTTGTTGGTTTTCGTAACATATAAATATAAGACTCGTCATTCAACCTTAAATCATGAAATAATAACCAAAAATTGATGTATTGTTTGTATTGAGATCGATTTTGTTTGGTTGCTAATCGTATAAAGGTCTCAGTGCAGAGCCAAAACGTCACCAACTTTTGGCCTTGGGCAGAAGATTTAAATCTAGTGTTGTTTGCCTGAATTAGGTACCCCAGGCTATTTCTAGTTGCAGAATCCTTTCCAAAATATCATACTCGACTCGTAATTTGAGGGTTACGGGTTCGAATTTCCGTCACACCAAACATGCTCGCCCTTTCAGCCGTAGGGGCGTTATAATGTACGGTCAATCCCACTATTTGTTGGTAAAAGAGTAGCCCAAGAGTTGGCGGTAGGGTGGTGATGACTAGCTGCCTTCCCTCTATTCTTACACTGCTAAATTAGGGACGGCTAGCGCAGATAACCCTCGTGTAGCTTTGCGTGAAATTCAAACCAAAATATCGTAATATACGGACCATCATAGGATGTTAATTATTCTTAGGTTTAATTACGCTGTGATTAACGCTATTAAACTACATCGGTGGCTATTTTTGGAACCAAGAAAATAATCCCATAAATCCCTAGACTCAAATATCTTCCAAACGAGTTGATAAATGCGCTGTGAACAGCCGCTATAATCCTTAGTTCAAAGGCCAGTATTGTTGAATACGAAATGTTACTCTACCAAAGACCTTCTCTATCTGTTTACAAGAAAATGTAAGTGTTTGTATTTATAGCAAAGGCTATTTGTGGCTGTCTCTAATTTTTAACTATTCACACGCCATTCACGTAAAGTGATTGACTGTCATTCTTATAACGATACCATAATTTAAGTGTTTTATAAATGACAATTAGTCGTTCGGTTAAACGAATAAACTATGAAGTATTTCAGTGCGTGAAATATTTCGAATATTAACAAACTTAGGAGATTTTTTTGAAGACTTAAAATTTTAATTCTATAATGGCAGCACATACAATTCTAGTTTCTGTCTTTTTTTAAATGTCGTTTAACTATGAAGGTTAACCAGGAAGTTGATTGTCAAATAAAATAAGGTAAGAAAATCTTTTATTGAACATCGATCGAATAAGAACCATCGTCTGCAGAACATTCAGGCATCTCTTATTAACAAGTCCAAATGAAGTCAGGAGGAAGTAATTCCATAACACTTATTTGAGCCAAATCAGACCTAGATATAAGCAACGTATTCATGACCTAAGATCATGTTGTAGTGTCCTCTGAACAGAATATGGGGCTAAAATCAGGGGTTCGATTCACCTCGGTGGACTCAGCAGAAAGCTCGATGTGACTTTGCTATATGAAAAAACAAACACACACACAGAACATAACAATCTATTCTGACACCACAAGGCAAGCCTTCTGGTGGAAATATGTAGAACTATTCTCAACACTTGTCTCCTACGCAAGTGATGTCTCCCCCAGGTTCATAGGTAAGTTCACTGACTTAAAACTAGACTTAAATCAGGGGTTCGACTTCTTATGGTGGACAGAGCACAGACAGCCGATTGTGTAACTTTGCGCTAAAATAAATAAAATTGCACCCGTGGCCTGGTGGTTAGGGAGCTCAACTCGCAATTTGCTGGTCACGGGATCAAAATTGGTTATAAGGTTACAATAAATCCAAAAAAATAATTTGCAAAAAAATAATACAAGTGTTAGCTTTGAGTGCTGTTGGCCAGTTTTATATCCTCTGTTTCGTATATAAACTTAGCTTTACCATAAACAAAAAAACCAAAATAGTTTAAGTTGTACTTAATGGTGTTCACTCAAAAACTGCTCTCGCTAAGTCACAAGAAAAAGGAAAACATGAAATGATTTTTAACATAACACACGTTTCACCAGGAAGCAGTCCGGTATGTTTAACTCGATGATTTTATTGAATGTAAAATTAATAGTTGTAAAGTTATTACATTTAACTTTTGTACATTTGTACATGGAGCCACTGTTTCCATATCTTCATAATTACGTCACTCGCTGAAGGCCCGGCATGGCCAAGCATGTTAAGGCTACTCTTTTACCAACGACTTTGACTGTTACATTATAACGCCCCCACGGCTGAAAGGGGGAGCATGTTTAGCGCAACGGGGATGCAAACCCGCGACCCTCAGATTACGAGTCGCACGCCTTAACACGCCTTACTGCATCCCAAAGGTGCTCTATTGAAATTTAGATCTAGGGACTGTGCAGTGCAGGTCATTGGAGTACACTGAAGCCACTGTCATGTTCGTAAAAACAGCTTGAGTTGATGCGTCCTTTGCAACATGGCACATTTTTATCCTGAAAGTAGTCACTAGAAAATTGGTAGATTATGGCCATAAAGGGATGCACATGGTTAGCAACAATGAACAGGTACGCTGTGACACTCAAATGATGCTCAAATAGTATTAAGGGGCCTACTGTGTGCCAAGAAAATATTCCCCACAAAATTACAGCACCAGCAGCCTGTACCGTTGTCACAAAGCAGGATGGATTAATGGATTCATGCTGTTTATGTCGAATTCTGATCATTTGCATTTCGTACCAAAAATCGAGATTCGTCAGACAAGGCGACGTTTTCCCAATCTTCAATAGTCCAGTTTTGGTGATCCTGTACCCACTGTAACCTCATCTTCCTGTTCTTAGCTGGTAGGAGTGGAACCCAGTGTAGTCTTCTGTTGCCTGTAGCCCATCTGCTTCTGAACATCATTGTTGTAAAGAATTGATATTTGTGGTCTTCCTTTCAGCTTGAACAAGTCTGGCCATTCTCCTCTGATCTCTCTCATTAACAATGTGTTTTCGCCCCCAGAACTGCCGCTTACAGAATGTCTCTCTCACCAATCTCTGTAAACTTTAGAGACTATAGGGCGTGAAAATCCCAGTAGATCAATAGTTTCAGAGACGCTGGAACTACCACGTCTGACACCAACAAACATTCCACGATCAAAGTCGCTTAGATCACACATCTTCCCCATTCTAATGTTTGATGAAACAACAACTGAACCTCTTGACATACCTGCATGCTTTATGTATTCCATATGATTCACTGTTTTGCTATTTGCGTTAAAAGAGCGGGTGTACTTAATAAAGTGGCCACTGAGTGTATATTGTGTGTGACAGATATAGCCAGTGTTATTTTGTTTTGTGTGCGTGTTTTTCTGTATATATACACAATACTATGCAGTACAGTAATTGTTCATATGCAATTAAAAACAATAACATATTTAGTGTTGTTTTTTTTTATTTCTCGCTCGCCGTCCCTAATTTAGCAGTGTAAGACTAGAGGGAAGGCAGCTAGTCATCACCACCCACCGCCAACTCTTGGGTAACTCTTTTACCAACGAATAGTGAGATTGACTGTAACATTATAACGCCCCCACAACTGAAAGGGCGAGCATGTGTGGTGCGACAGGGATTCGAAACTGCGACCCTCAGATTACGGGTCGAACGCCTTAACCCACCTGGCCATGCTAGGCCAATATATTTATTATAAATCCAAAACATAACAATACAATTTAAATTCAAACACATGCCTCTACTACCATTCCTTACTTTCGTCCTTTGGAATGATAGTGGAGGGTTTTCTTGAATTGCATTTACATCTGTTCTTCGTTCATATATATATATATGAACTCATATAACTTATAAGTTATACCATATAACTTATATGGTATTCATCTGTGAATGTAAAGTATTCTCGGTGAATCAGTACTAGTAGTGACATCTACATTTGTCACTATCATATTTACTTGTAATTACTGAATTACCACGTTTGAGTGCTATTTTCATCTGTATTAAAACAGTGATTGTTACTAGTACTTGAATGACCATTTTAATAAAGTCTACATATTAATGGAACATGTAAAACATAGTGTTTCTGTTAATAATGTACATCACTTTTTAAAGGTCTTTATTTACTTTTATAAAAAGTTTCTTTTTGTTTTCTGTGAAATTAAATTTTATTAGAACATAGTTTTAAAAGGCCCAGTTATTCTTTGAAAATGGGTTTGAATTGATAATTATAAAACATTGGATGGTGATTTGACATGTTCTTCTCTTGATGATAAAGTTAAAATGCACATTTAAACTGTATTTTTTAAAATACCGTAGTCAAATATCAACTGCTTCATTAAACACATTTTTGCAATTCCTGTTTTATGAAATTTTGCATTTTGCTGTGAAAGTTTCTATTTTCTTTCCAAACTATACTGCAAAGAGCACATATATAGCAAAAATACTGTGTAGTTTTGTGTTAAAGAAAAACATGAAAAGTTTCCATAATTAACACAATAATGAATTATGTGTGTAATACATCTGCACATACACACACAAACAAATTTCTATTATTTCTCTTTAACTTATGAAATTTAGAACAAAACAATACTCTCCTTCCAAACTAGTAATGTCATTTATGAAGAGAATATTAGTACAATATATTAACTTATTGGTGTAAATATTTTATTTTTATTGGACATAACTGTCTATGGAAATAAATAATAAAATTACAAGTGGATTAAGAAAAAAAATTACTGAAAATATGAAGAGCATTACAGAAGAATGGTTGACACTTGGACAAATAAAAAATAAATTCAGTAACTATATTTGAATAGAAATGATAAGACAGCTTTGTTTACAAAACATTCAGTGTATGATATAATTAAAAAGATAATTTCATAAACTTATACTTAATTTTATTTGTTAATATTATATAGTTAACTTATTACTTCATAAGAAGGTATGGTTGTTTGTTGTGTTAATGTTTTGTATTATTGATTGTTACATCACTTGTAACGTTACAAAGACACTTCTCATCTACTGGTGATTGTGGATAACAATATTTCTAAAATATTGTATAAATACTGTCATGTTCATATAGTCTTTTATAACTAACTGTCATTCATGTATAATTGCACTATTTTATGTACATTCTTTGTATCTTAGTTCCTTGATCTTTGCATGACTAAGTTTTGTTTATTGTTTTTGTTCTTATTATTTTTGTTTGTTTGTTTATGTTAATTGTTAAATCTTTATTAATGTAAAAAGTTTCCAGTATATTGTATTGTCATGGTTTCTAAAATGTTGTTAAACTAAGATCATATCTATAATTACTTTAAACAAGCAGCAGTATTCGGTTTCATAAATGTGGGTATAGCAAGATTGTGCCTTGGACTTTCCATTTTCTAGCACAACTTGATAGCTAAGATGTTATAGTTAACACTTTATGAGATAGTACAAAAGTGATAAAGAAAACTGTATGGTGGTTTACTGTGTTGAAAACTTGGCAGGTTTGTGTTTTTAGTACTCTTGATTTCATACTTTTTTTTCATTTATTTCTAGTCCATTTTCTAAATGAACTAAAGCTATTCCTTAAAATTGTATAAAGATCATTATGTTATCTAAAGAATAGAATTTCTCCAAAATCCAAAAGTGATGAAACATATATTCCCTGAATTAACTGCCAAACAGTACAACAAACATTTTCACAAATTATTTTGATTGCAGGTGTCTAAACCAATTTTGTATTGTCCAATTGGTATCAAGCATTTCATTTTATTCCAGCCACCAGCTGCTACCTTCCACAGGTATGTGTACATTCATAACCTACAACAGTATAATTGACAATATCTCTATGTGAGATGTTGGTTAAAGCAAAGTAGCTGCAATCTTGTTCAATAAATCATGTAAACATGAGATTTACGTCAATATAAAGTTTTCACATTAAAGAAATAGAAAAAACTCAGTGCAAAAGGAAGCATGCATAATCCTCTCTAACAGGCTTATCCTTTAAATTGTTTATGCCAGCTGATATGGAACTTTTTGACTCGGTTTTGAGAATTAGTTTGACTGGTTTTATCATCCATTGTGTTCATAAGAAAATTTTATCAAGAATCTCAATCTTTTATAGCAGTTTTTTATGCATATTCATACCTTAAAGTGGTCTACTGACATTTACTCAGTCATCAACAAATTTTTAACATTTAATGTCATTCATCTGTTTCATGTTGTATTATGTTTCAAAGTCCATCTTCTGACAAAATAAACTATTTTAGTAGTTAGGTTGGACCCTGTTTAAATTGAATATTATCTAAGCAGTGCATCTTGAGTTTATCATCTGTTTTGGCCCATATGAGAATTTTGTTAGTTCAACATGAAATGTAATAAATAATTGAAACCAGGATGCTTGAAATGCAGAATTAATGTCTGAAAAAGTTTTTCCAGCAATTGTGTTCTTCAGAATATACTTTAATTTTACACACACACACACACAAACTATTATTTGTTTAAGTTTACGCATTAAAATGTATTATATACCAGATTGTTTTCATATACCTGTTGAGATGTTTCTTTTATCATATTTATTTTCAGAAGTTCTAGATCTGGCTAATAAATAGTAAGTTTGAACACAGTGATAAGTTAATGGAAATACATTGCTTTGTACTTATTTCTTTAATGAAGGATAACCCTTTTTTTTCTGAGTTTATTACACTGATATAACAGGCAGAATATTTAATTTCCAGTCTCTGTTTCTAATTAGAAAGAAGAGTTAGTTTAAACCTAACACGTTTTGTTACCATAGTTATACGGTCTCAATAACTGTCCTTAACGTTTAATACAATGGATGTCAACATCAACAACAAATTATGAATCGAAGTAGAGGTGAGTTGTATGTGTCAATCACACAATAATTGTGTGGTATCTACCATTACTGTGTCTCAAATTTTGTAAAGAAGGTTTATACCCCTCCATTCGTCAATACTTTCAGTTGTAAGCTAGTATCTGGCAATATAATTCACTAAAGTTTTAAAATCAACACAGCTTCTATTTGTAGGTAAGCATACACTATGGGCTATCTGTGTTCTGCTCACCACCAGTGTAGAAAGCCAGTTTCTAGCGTTACTAGTCCACAGACATACTGCTGTGCCACTTGGAATGTACCAAAACCTTAGAAAGCTGAAAAAAACAACAACTAATTTTCATGTTCTTGGAAGAATGTTTACTTTTGTTATGTATCTGTCTCACCTGTGATTGTTTGTTGTTAAACATAAAGTTACAGCAAGGGGCGCATGTGGTCTGCCTACCGTGAATATTGAAATCCAATTTTTAACGTTATAAGACCTCACTCCATGTACAACCGGACGTGTCCCGCTTTGAGTGATTTAATTGTTTTTTAGAGAAATATTTTACTGTAATTATTTGTTACAGCTTACACACCCAGTAAAACACAAAAAATCCCTAAAATTGAATAACATATGTTTGATTTTCTTTGTTAGGACTAATCAATTTAATCTTATGGTTTGATTATAATATATTGTAATATTTAATGTATTTATCCAAGTCTCTGTTTGTCTCCCTTTATTTATCAAACAAATTTTAAAACATGAAATGTTCAGCCAGAAGTTTTTCTTGTAATCGAAACCTCACCTTTTTTACTGGAAATATTTACTTGTTACTCACGCATGACATGATCTATTAGAGTGCTTTGCTCGTAATTGGCAGATCACTGGATTTACACCCGTCGTCAAACATGTTTACCAATCCATTTTAACGTGGGATAAGAGCAATCAACGAATTGGCGGTTGATGAATGTTGACCGTTCGCCTTCCCTATCACTTCAAAAATTAGGGACGATTAAAGGAGACATCTTCGCAAGAAATTCAGTAAACAAACAACCTGTTAATAACTCATGATGTATTCATGGTAGAAAAATTGAAAGTTTCTAGTTATACTTTGCTTTGTATGGTAAGTTTACAGCAAGAAATAACAAATGATTCATTGGTGAAAGATTATTTCGGAATCAATAAGCAGAAGTTTAATATTATTTTTAACATAACCACTTCGAAATTGATAAAACGGTAACAGTGTCCCCATCTATTGGTTATTGTTTAAATTAGAGTCAATGTGACTGTTATGAGACTATTATGAGCATCAGTGCAACTAGTGTGGAGTATATTACGTCAGTATAACTGGTATGAGAAAATTTGGGTGTCAGAATGACAACTGAGATATTATAGATGCCAATGTAACTGATATGTTGGGTGTCAATGTGACTAAAACTGTTATATTCGTAAGTGTGACTGGTTTGACTCTTTTTGTGGCTGTTAATGGCTAGTGCAAGACTGTTATGAATGTTAATACCACTGAGACTGTTATAGATGTCATTGCGACTGGTTTGAGGCGTTTATAAAGGTTATGCACGAGACCTCATGCACCTGACCGGCTTTGTTTATTCCGCCATATTGGACGTAATAACAAATTAGTGAAATAACGATGAAAACTATTTTCAGTTAAATACTTAGAACTGAATCGTGTAATAATACCAGTTTATTGTGATGTTGTTGGTTGAACAAAATACAAAGCTGACCTTTGTTTATCTTTGTCGGTGTCTCTATGTAGAATACTGGGGCTACTGCACGGGAATAACACTCTCATATTCCTGTTACACACGTGCAATGTACAGTCAAGCTCTGGCCCTCTAGTTGAATACAACCCATACGAAGGCCTGTCGAACAGTTGTAATTGAAGTAGTTACATACACATTCGTAACATGATAAAAGTACTTTCTTTCTGAGAATGAACTGATCATAAATATCAGGCTGTCTGCTGTGTCTACCGAAGGGAATCGAGCCCCTGGTTTTACAAATGTAGATCTGAAAATGTACCACTATCTCACAGAAAGACAACATGAATATTAATACTAGAACTACAAAAGCTACAAAAACAAAAAACATTTTTTGATACAGACCCAACCAACCCCATCTGAAGGTACATGTAGCGTAACGTTAGAATACAAGCATTGTTTAGATAAACAATTAGATCTAGATTCCAGGTCTAACGCCCCGGCAAAGCCTGGTGGTTAAGGTACTCGACTTGTAATCTGAGGATCACAGGTTCGACTCCCCATGACACCAAACATGACAATAAATTTGGTAAACGTTATTAACAACCTAAGAAACAAGTCGATTCTCTCTGAGTTTTAAAATAACATAACTCGTCTACACACATGAAATATTACTAAGCAGGTTTGTTTGTTTTGTTTCTGAATTTCGGCAAACCTGCACAAGGACTCTGGCTATTCTTTTACTAGCAAACAGTGAGATTGACCATAACTTTACAACGCCCCAATGGCTGAAAGGGTAAACATGTTTGGTGTGACAGGGATGCGAAACAGCTACTGTAAGATTGATAATCGAGCACACTATTCATCTGGCCATGCCGTTCTAATATAGTGTTAATGAAGCTATACCAGTGATATAGTGTTAGTGAAAGTTGTTGAAATGGTAAAGTAACACATAGCAACAATATAACTGAAAGTAATATGTATCATGTAAAACATTAAGTGATAATTATTAACTTGAAGTCAGTATAATAGCTGATATAGAAATAAGATTAATAATGGTTTTGATGTTGATGTATGCTGCTTTGTTTCTTAATTCAACTAAGTTCAACGACTATCTCCCTCTTGAAAAGTACTTCATCTGAACACATCTTCATAATCCACGTACATGATTCTTTTTCATGACCATCACATACTTTCCCAAATGTGACAAAGTCTTGGCGACATCAAACTACATACTAAATATCAAATAATGTTGAAATGTAGCTTTGATACAAGTATTATGAAGATTTAAAAGCTTGTTTGTTAGAATTTTTTAAACAAGCCTGCCTCATAAAAGTAGAACTACATGGAATCATATATTTCTGTAACATTGTTTAAATGTGTCATCATATCTGTGATGTGGCATTACAGATAAAACATACAGATAAGTTATGATGATAAGTATTTTGTATAAGAAAGGCCAAATAATTTTACATTGGAACTTACAAACAGAAAGACCAATATATAAGTTTATCTATAGTTATTTATATCTACACAAGATTACACACACAAAATTTGAATACAGTGTCTATGGGTGTGAAACAAAAGGCTGTTGAAGGTTCGTTGGGAATTTATGAAAACTTTACACTTTCATACACGTTAAATGTTTTTTTCCGATAAATACCTCTTCTCATATGATAGCTCAGTGATGCTCTCCATATACAAAAATGTTTTTGCTCGTCCTAATCTCGAACTCCCACTTACCCCATGTTTCATCTGAGCCAATACTCCAGTTCTCCACCAACAGAAGCGTGACTAATTCTTCTGTCGCAACTAAATCCAAGAAATGAAGCACCAGAAATGGAGAGGAAGGGTGGAAAGTGTGAGCCGAGGTATTAGTGTAAGAAAATATTACGATATCTTACCTAAACTCACGTTGACTTGGTTGAGGAAACAGTGAGTAATTTATTTAGATGAGCACCCTTCGGAAAGTTTCCAAATTCATCTGTATGGAGTGTGATATCTCTAGCTAGAGGAACACACACGTGGGGGAACGCTCGTGAACCAGGTGCAGTCTTCGCCGATCTTGAAAATATGTATCACTAAACTGGGTGTTGAAAGGATGATAACATCCTTAATTGTAGATATGATAGCTGGACCACCTTTCCCATGGTAGGGTATGGTATCCTAGCCAGTAAAATGCATCTAGACTAGTCTGTCTCCTTTCCTTACCAGACCTTCTGGGATCAATCTGTTGAAGAAGATATGACGGGGAGTTCTTAAGCAACTAATAGTATTTAGTTGGTCCAATATCTTTCTAAAACCAGTTCTTCAACGAAGTAACCAGCATGATATTGTAAAATGGAGAGTACCCACCAGTTTTAACGTTCTTTGGTATACCACAAAAGTAAAGAGATATATATGGAAATGAAAAGGAAGGAGCTACATGTGCAGTTAGTCCAGAAGTCGCGTTTGAAACCAGAGAGTGGTGACAGCGGAATAATACATTTGACACTGAGTCTGATGAATAAGTGATATTTAAAGAGAAACTACTAAAACAGGTATTCTTATCTCTCATTCTTATCAAGATACTACACGAGAGTCTGGAAAAAGATAACGATCTCACTAACTCCGGTAATTAAAGACCGATTAGTCTTCTCAAAACCCTACGTAAACTCATGGGAAAAGCGATAATCAACAGAATTAACTACTATTTGGAATCCAATAAAATAATAAGGAACAACCAAAACGCTGGTAGAAAAAAACAGGCAAACAACAGACCATCTTGTTAGACTTACTGAATTCGTTTACCGTGGTTTCAACCGCAAACAATCCAGTAGCCACTTTCCTCGACATTCAGAAAGCCTGATTCAGTCTCGCACAATGGCCTCAGGTTTAAAACACACACCATAGGTTTACAACCCCGGATTGTCTGATGGTATCCACTTTTATCAGGAATCGTAGAGCTAAGGTTAAAATTTACGAATCACGTTCCATCCCTACTAATTTAACTGCCGGAGTACCCCAAAGTTCAGTACTTAGTCCTGTCCTGTACAACATTTATGTCAACGATATACCGTTCCCCCCTCAACTACAATTATGTTATTGTTAAAAAATTTCATTTCAATTTACTTCAGGCTAAGACGGTTTTATGAAAGGTGATTTTTCCATATAGTTCGAGATTAGTTGACTTTATAATAACAAAACAACATATATCAGCTTGTTAGGGTGTGAGGCCAAACAAAAACCAAGCAAACTAATTTACGCGAAGTGTGGCATTATCAACTTGTTCTGGACCTAGATCATGGATAAAATATTCAGTTCCAGACCAGATATAAGACTCAGTGTTGTATGTAAGATTTCAAAACCTCTTCTAGATAAACCATCATTTGTAATAACTGTTAGAAATAATCGTTATTATGAATGGTATTATTTTTGTGTGTTTTTTTTTTTATATTAAAATATATTTCATTTAAGAAAGAAAAATGTGTGTATCTGTCTTGTTGGCAAATGTTGTAACTTTGATACATATTAACAGTTAATTAAATACTAAATTAAAATTAAAATTTCGGTTATTTAAAATAGTAATACACATACGTAATGTAATAATTCGTAGACTTATCGTGGCCTGGCATGGCCAAGCGCGTAAGGCGTGCGACTCGTAATCCGAGGGCCGCGGGTTCGTGCCCGCGTCGCGCTAAACATACTCGCCCTCCCAGCCGTGGGGATGTATAATGTGACGGTCAATCCCACTATTTGTTGGTAAAAGAGTAGCCCAAGAGTTGGCGGTGGGTGGTGATGACTAGCTGCCTTCCCTCTAGTCTTACACTGCTAAATTAGGGACGGCTAGCACAGATAACCCTCGAGTAGCTTTGTGCGAAATTCCAAAACAAACAAACAAACGTAGACTTATCCGAAATATATAATAATGAGTAAAGTAATTAGTTGGGGACTCTTTCAGAGAAAAAGATCGAAATAAATTGAAATAAAAATATTATTCAGTGCCAATAAGATTTGACCAAACAATTAAAATTATAACTAAACACAACAACAAAATGCAATACCTACTTGTGCATACAGTTTCCCGCTCAACAAACTTTAAATTCCTTCATACGTGCACAAACATGCAATTATTTCAAGACAGCTTTTCAAGCGGATCATTCACGAACTTCAACAACAACAATTTAAAAACAAAATGTTACGAGCATTAGATCGCGATTTCTAATATGATGGAAACGATCCTAAGTACCTCTCACCCTTAATTATGTACTATAAGTTTAGTAATATTCTACCTATTTCTAAACCCTTATAATTCATCATTTTGTTGTTTTATCATGTAGTGTATTAAAATGGTCTTTATGTAAATAAACATAAGATAATCTAACAATGTGAAAAACATTGGAATATAAGGACTATTTACATAGCAAGTATATCCCTGTGTAAATGATGAACGTTACAACATTAATGTGCATGACCCTTATGCAGGTTCTGAATTCGTATCAATGAACATTTGTGAAAGCAATACCCTTTTTTATGTTACGTTCAACAAGTAGCAGTTACCCAAAACATAAAATAATTACTAACACCACAAATGCGAGAGAAAGAGGTCAAAATTGTATCTGATCCTTTCAGGTCTGCCCAAAGGATCAAAATATTGATAATAAGAAACAACGAACAAAACAAATTAAATTGGATATGGCAAGAAAATGGTTTGCCAATTAAAAATACGAACAATGGACAATATTTAACATATTATGAATAATGCAACAAAAGTAACTGGGATTCAGTTACAGTACAAAGAAAATAACGTTTCCAGAAAGAGAAGAAAGGTGTACGCTGAACCTCACTCTCACTGATACAAAACATGAACAGACTACCAATGAAGAAGAAAAGAACATAGCATAATATAATGGCCAACCATTCTACTTTAAAAATAAAATTGTCTTTGCTGAAGACAACTTCTAATTTGGCTAAATCTATATTTCTGACCTCAAGTTCTCTAATTCTCGTTGTTTCTATGTAAATAATATTGCTGAAATTTGAAATTATTGAAAAATGTGAAAAGCATAATTGGAACTGTTCGTGTAGTGTGGACTTCAAAACAATAAATTAAATTGAAAGTATATTTGACACAATAATATTAACATAACTACCTACATGGAGATGACCCTGAAATGACTCAGAGTGAAAGTGTGTATTGATTAAACTCTGTCCTTCTTGTAGTAAATGAATATTGAACAGATATTAATAAAGGACGGAGAACGACAGAGGTTTTTCGAGACTGATCATCCCAGGTCTACAAAACTTAAATAATGATATCTCGAACACAAGAACTCCTTGCTTTTTTTAAAGACTTAAATCCCAATACGGAATGAGCTAAACGTTTTTTTTTCTATAATAGTTCTTAGTTGACTCACTTGTTTATGTTTGACTAGATCATATTTTTATAGAAAGATCTGCTGCAAATATAACGAGAAAAAAAAAAAGAGTGGCGAGCTTGAGTTTAGTTTGAGTGGTCGTTTGAGAGACAGACTGAAAGAGTTTGTGAACCTACGTATTAGTCTTAGGGTTTTTTTGTTATTAGCTGTTATTGGCTTTTTGTTTCAACACGGAAAAATTTATAAATTACGAGTAAGTGTTAAATGTTTATAACATTTCTAAGCCTTGTTGCTTTTTAGAATTTTGTAACCGTTTGAAATATTGACAAGTTTTGTTGTCGATTAATTTTGAACAGCGGACTTTAATAACCACATGTCTAGTGTGAAATGGCAGCTCTTAATTTACAACCTGCTGCTAAATTTTGACACACTACGTTTTGGAAGTGGATGTGTCTGAATAAGAGGTTGCTCCCACGTGAGTCTACAAAGAAGTGATTTTTTTTATGATTGTGCCTTTCGAAAATATTGTATATAAGTTAATATTTGATATTGTTCTTTTTATTTCTATGACTTATTTCTAAAACTACAAATTTTTAGTAGAGTTCTTTTTTTAGCGTATTACAGAGTACGATTATATGGAATCTTGTACTATAGTACAACATTTATCATTTATATACTGGTAGAAATATTTATATAGGTATTCAGTTCTGCTTCCATTAAAACCATTTGTGTGTTTGCTGATGAGTTCTAAGATTTTTAATTTGTTGTGACTGATTTAATCTATCTTTAAATTGTTCTTATGTAAGTCAGAATTTGACAATAACAGCTGAAATAAAATCACCATGGCTGGATCTATCAAGACTAATTTTTTACATTTATTGGCGATTCCTAGGTAATTTAGTGTTACCAAAAAACTGTTATTTGTTGGAAGAGCATTTGATATCCTTGTTTGACGAAAAATACTTGCACACTCAAAACATAAAGACATATGCAGATAGGAAATTGTGAATTTCCCTTCTACTTAGTGATGTTGGAAAACAAAGGAACGCGGATCGACTTGGGTAATCAGAGTTATCCAGAAAGAGATCTGAAATATATTATACCTCAGTGACGAGAAATGAAGTGCATTGTCTTATAACAAGATATCCATGTATACCAGCTCAATATACGCTCCAAAACGATATCAACTTAGTATGGGATCGCTAAGACACATCTTTCAATCATACCTCTCGTTCAACCGTCGCATACTTCAAGCAGCTTCAGAATGAAACGGGTGTTAAGGATATTCCTTATTAAATTACACCAAGAAACTTTTCAAACGAGATGCGTATAGATTTCTGTACAATCAGACTATTAAAATGGACGCTGAACAACCATTATCGTCGCATATTACATGGGTTATAAAAATCATGAATGTAATGTGAGGCCCCACGCTAATACAGTGGTTAAGTCTACGGATTTACAACGCTAAAATCAGGGGTTCGATTCCTTTCGGTGGGCTCAGAAGATAGCCTGATGTGGCTTTGCTATAAGAAAAAACCACACACAAGTAATGTGATGTGCGTTACAAATGAAAATTAGACTTGCGATAGCCCTATGAAGTGGAAACCAGGCCTATTATCAAAAATTAAGTTTGTTAAATAGGTCATGAACAGACATGGTAAGACTCCAAAATAGCTTTTTGACATAAAGTAGTTAGTATTCTGTATTTTGCCTAAAATTTAAATACCGTATTTTCCGCCTAATAAGCCGAATAAATTTGAAAACGCTAAAATAAAACGTCATTGTTTCAAAACATTTAAACCATCTATAATTTAAAAGCGAACTATATAATAAACGTGTAGATATATTTTACTTTCCCCGAAAATAAACTATATTTACTTTATTGTCTAGTAAAGACCTGCTAAACAGAATAATCAATTTAAAAATAACACAAGATAAGTTCTAAATTTTTATAACTACATCGTATTGATTCAGATAATATTTTAATTAACCTTTGCCTTTTTTCTTAATTTGAGGAACGGTTAACTGGTCTCTGACTGAAGAGTGACAGTCAATCGCGTTATATAGTTCCAGAAGATAGATATAGGTTATTACGGTAGAAAAATGTTCCGTTTCAAGAGTAAATAAATCCAAAATAATGAGTAATATATATTTTTATATACCCCCTGTTAGTACAGCGGTGTGTATACAGATTTTCAACGCTAAAATCACGGGTTCCATTCCCCTCAGTGGGCTCAGAAGATACCCCGATGTGGCTTTGCTATAAGAAAACACACGTACATTTTTATATATTGTTTTCATGTTCATATGACATGTTGTGTTACAGTCTACAGAGGATATAATTCTTTTCGTAATTCATGACTTGCGCATGTTTTATTGATGTCAATACCATATAAATTCCAACGTTAAGCATCCCCTATGCGACACTATTTTAGTACCTACTGACTGAGTGATAGGCAAAACCCCACTACATATTGGTGGGAGTTGTTAGAACTGGTGATTTCTTCAGGCGGTTTGCATCTTCCTTTTGATATAAACAAGAAACTACTCACCATTGGAGTTTCTGATTTTGCCACGTGCTGTGAAAAATTCAAACTGTTTTCGGGAAGATGTCCTGATTTCTACTACTCGTGAGCCATCCTCATTAATCTTAACTAGCTGACCCCACACGTCATCAGTGAGGGGCAGAGTGACCATGATATTATACCCTGACTTGTAGTTTAATACTTCACGTGGAAACAAGAACAAAAATGTGAATGTTGTGAATGTAGATATTGTTGTTTCTCTTTTATATTAGCATGGATTAAAAAGTTGAAATTTCCAATTAATATCATGCTGCACGAATGATAGCGACAAACATAAAATCGCAACACTGTTGTTGTTGAAACAAATTCCACGAAGCTAAATGATATACTAACTCCATACATGTTAAACATTGGAATGAAATGGACATTTCGAACGTTAAATTCGAAATTACTGATTATCGAAAGTCACAATAAATGATAAAAAATGTTGCATTGTTTATATATTTGAAAAATACGCTACTTTAAATAATATCTTCAATAATATTAAATTTTAACATTAATTTACGCTTATTATTTTCTACTGAGACAGGCCACCAGTATGCGTGCATGGTTGTGGATCATAATGTTCGAATTTAAGCTGTGCTCAGGTTATAAGAGTGACAGTCAATCGTGTTATTCGGTTATAGAAGGTAGATAAAGGTTATTATGACAGTAAGTGCTACTCAGTAGCACTGAATAGTTGTTTAAAATTAGGAACGGCTGACTACTGGTCTCTGATTTGCCGTTTAGCCCGAGTGAGCGTACAATACCCATCAGGTTGAAAATATTGGTATCAATCTACTAAGAGACTTTTCAAGAGTGTTTGAAAACTTAAGAACTCTCAGCCCTTAGACGGAGAAACAATGTTTATGTGTGAATGTACGAGAGCCTGAAAAGAAAACCAAAACTAACTGTATTAAATATATGTTAAAAGTTTGAGTTAATCTAGGTAGTCTCATTAAGAATGTTGTCTCAGATCATTGGATCTCTGTAAACGACCATTTAAATAATAGTGGAGGCACTTTGTGGATAAGATAATGACTGCTGTTTTACTATTTTCAAAATTAAGAATACACCATCTGTCAAAACCTGTCATTCATGTAACATTCTTCAAACACAAAATCCCAAATATAAACAAAAAAATTATAGGTGGCACGTACTTGTTTTTTACTGACAGTGCTGAAACTCGGGATTCAATCCCGACTGTGGACTCAATGCATATACTTTGCTGCGTAGTTTTACTTTAAAGTTAAAAAATATCAAACTGAAAGATGATTAACAGAAATAGGTACATTATCTTGTAATCTAAAAGCGTCAACTTATTTATCGTTAATATAAATAGCATGCGAGAATCATACTCATTATAAAACTTGTGTTTACTTGTTCTAGAGAGGAACCACATTGGGGTATTGATGTTATTTATGGATATATCTATTTAAATTGTAAGAAAGATTACAAACCCTCCCAAATTTCCTATCTATCAACACAATACAGAAACACGACCTACGATTTCTTTCTCCCACTTTAAAATTCTTTCAACAACCGAACAAGATACTGAACTTATAATAAAAGAAATGTTATACACTAAAAAAAACATTCCTCCGTCCCTGAATAACACACAGTCTTGTATGGATTTAAACCTATTTTAACTGTGCAACTTGTACCTCAGTTTTCATTTTCTCGTTTTGTATTTGTTTATTTCTTATTTATATATTTTTGTTGTAATCATAAATATCAGCCTTGTCCATAGTTCAAAGCGTTTGAAAGTGCCTTATCCATCTGGACGTGCCGAGCCATGTTGATTTAACGATTATTATCTTTCCGTTTTGCTGGAGAAATATGACTTCAAAATAAAGAAAGTAGATACAGATATATCTTCTATCAATTTTCAAAACTAAAAATGTTATACCCAAGTACTTTAATTTAAAACTATTATGTTACAGCTTACAATCAATGTCTAAAACACCTGCTGGAAAAACTCCGGTGGAAAAAAACACTGGCATAAAAGTCATCTCACGGCAAAGTTCAACAGAAGCGAGACTGATTTTAAGAACAGTGTTACATTGTTAGTTTTTATACATTTAGTGTTTAATTTTTAGATGTAGAAACAGAAAACTGCTCGTCACGTACATTTACAAAATACATAAATTATTAAGCTCTGTTAAGTTACTAACAGCAAAAATATACTGACGTTATTCTTTAACTTTAACGCCTCCTTAGGGACTTAAAAACAAACAATAGCAAAATAAAACTTTACAAACAGTGCGTGCACCACTAGGTATAATATACGGCCTTCCTAAGATTTATAAACAGAATCATCTATTGCGCCCGACTAGGCATGGCCAGCTGGTTCGGGTGTTTGACTCGTAATGTAAGGATCGCGAGTTCGAATCCCCGTTACATCAAACATGTTCGTCCTTTCTGTTATGGGGGCGTTATAAAGTGATGGTCAATCCCACAATTCGTTGGTAAAAGAGTAGACCAAAAGTTGGCGGTGGGTAGTGATGGCTAGCTGCCTTCCCTCTAGTCTTACATTACTAAATTATGGATGGCTAGAGCAGATAATCTTCATGTATCTTTGTTTTTCAAAAAACAAACGAAATTCAAAACAAACAAACAAACCAGTACGCCCTATATCTTCTGCAAGCAGAATGCACAGTTATAAAACAACCAAATTCCTTATACCTATTCTTAATCCATTAACATTTAACAAATTTATTTTTATTGGTTCATTTTCATTTGTTAAAGAGTTAAAAGATCTACGCCCTTGTAATGAATGTTTATTGGATCCTTTTGATGCAAGTTATTTATTCATAAACATTCCTTCGGATTAAACCGTTGACATTTGTTTGCAAAAACTCTTTCAATAGGAGTCTCTTGTTCATGGCTTAATTAAATAACAACTTAGATCTTTAATTATTCGTTCTTTAAATAACAACCGTTTTGTATTTAATTGACAAATTTAAAAAGTTTGTCGAGATTATGGGAAGATTACGATCAAATAGTTATATTACATTAATTTATTAACATAATTGTTTTAGGCCTTTTTACTTGAACACAAGTCAGCAACTGCTTACAATATCTAAGGATATTTTTACCGGCTAATTCCTCCTAATGAATTATGTAAAATATAAATCAATTTGCTTTACCTTCTTTATTAAGAGCTCTGGATCAGATTTGTTTGTTTTTGTTTACTTCCACTTAATTTAATATCGGTAGTTTCTTGTGCTAACATTTTTGAGTTCAATCTATTTTCACTATTCGAATTAATGTTCTTTTCCGAAATTTTGGGCTCGGCATGGCCAAGCGTGTTAAGGTGTGCGACTCGTAATCTGAGGGTCGCGGGTTCGCATCCCCGTCGCGCCAAACATGCTCGCCCTTTTAGCCGTGGGGCGTTATAATGTGACGGTCAATCTGTTGGTAAAAGAGTAGCCCAAAAGTTGGCGGTGGGTGATGATGACTAGCTGCCTTCCCTCTAGTCTTACACTGCTAAATTAAGGACGGTTAGCACAGATAGCCCTCGAGTAGCTTTGTGCGAAATTCAAAAACAAAAACAAACTTTCCGAATTTCCGTTACGTTGCTATGATACAGTGATGTTTAACAATAGTTCTTGGACGTTGGACGTGCAGTGGTTGTTGAACTAGAGGTTCAGATTTTTGTAAGAAGTTTAAAATAACCTTAATTTATGACATTAAAATGTTTTTATAATTACTTTCATTGATATGTAAATCTTATTTTATTCTTTTAAAAAGTTGTATTTCTTTTTTATTACTTGGCGATGCTCCGATCAACCGTTTTTTTTCAAGACAAAAACAAGCCTATCATTAGACAAACCCTAAAGAGCGTTTTGAATTGAAGCAATACGCGAAGACGGAATGTAAGGGAGATAATGCAAAGAGAATTAAACAATTCCATAGTTTTCAGTTAATTTTAATTTTATTTCGGATAAGTCTCTGATATATTTGCATGTTTTGTACAACTGTCTTAATTAACCAGAAGTTTGGATTTGAGCCTGGAAATTAATTAAATGTTGGTATATATTAAATTTATGTTATTTGCCAATATGATTGATGCACACAATTTCCTTTTTTGTTTACACAAACACATTTTAATACAAAACATAACAACAATTTTATTTATAATAACAGTTATTACTTATAGTTATTACAAAAGAAAGTAGATACAGATATATCTTCTATCAATTTTCAAAACTAAAAATGTTATTCCCAAGTCCTTTAATTTAAAACTATTATGTTACAGCTTGCAATCAATGTCAAAAACACCTGCTTGAAGAACTCCAGTGAAAAAAAAACACCGGCATAAAAGTCATCTCACGGCAAAGTTCAACAGAAGCGAGACTGATTTTAAACACATTGTTACCTTGTTAGTTTTTATACATTTAGTGTTTAATTTTTAGATGTAAAAACAGAAAACTGCCCGTCACGTACATTTACAAAATACAAAAATTATTAAGCTCTGTAAAGTTACTAACAGCAAATATACACTGACGTTAATCTTTAACTTTAACGCCTCCTTAGGGACTGAAAAACAAACAACAACAACAAAAAACTTTACAAACAGTGCGTGCACTACCAAGTATAATTTACGGCCTTTTTAAGATTCATAAATAAAATTATCCACTGCGCCCGACTAGGCATGGGCAGCTGGTTCGGATGTTCGACTCGTAATGTAAGGATCGCGAGTTCGAATCCCCGTTACATCAAACATATTCGTCCTTTCTGTTATGGGGGCGTTATAAAGTTATGGTCAATCACACAATTCGTTGATAAAAGAGTAGCCCAAGAGTTGGCGGTGGGTGGTGATGACTAGCTGCCTTCCCTCTGCTAAATTATGGACGGCTAGTGCAGATAGTCCTCGAGTAGCTTTGTGCGAAATTTCAAAACAAACAAGCCATTTCAGTAAAAACTGTAACTGTTGAACCCTCTGAAGTTCAGAATGTTTCTAAAAAATCCAGCTCCACCAGTTTGAAATCATTGATTAGTCAGAATAGAACTTTAGCAAAATCATCAAGACTTGTCTGCCATTTTTGTAAAAATAACTGGTCATGTTATCTCGAATTGTTGGATTTAAAAGAAAGCGGTAACACCAAGTGCGTTTGTGTCCACATATATACGAACTTTCAACAAATCATCCATGGTGTTTATTTGGCCACTGAAAAGAAGGCTGATGTAGTTAAGAAGGAATTTAGACCTTTTGTGTTTGTTCGTTCTGTCTTTAACAAATGGCATTGCTAATCCTAAGCCCATATGTATTTTGCTTGATACTGAGGTGGCTCAGTCGTTGTTAGATGGTTTATTTTCTTTAAATTCGAGTTCTGCCACTGGCGATTATATTATGGCTCAGGGTATTGAGGGTGGTTTTATTAATGTTCCTCTTCATAACATTTATTAAACATCAGACCTAGTTTCGGGACCAGTTGTGGTTGGAGTAAAACCTACTCTGCCGATGCAGGGTGTATTATTATTGAGAAACGATTTGGTTGGTGGAAAAGTTGTTTCCGAACCTAAAATGGGTAGTGAGTCGATCACTGTTTCACCTAAGGAAGGTATTGTTAAGATTATTATATTGTTATATAATTCGAAAGTGTTTCCCTCGTGTAATGTGATTCGAGTTCAGGCAGGCTAAGAAATTTAGCCAAAAAGTAATGATAGACACGTGTTCAGAGGGCAACATTATAAATTTGTCTTAGACAATTTTTGTGTCTACATGGATCTTGTGAATGACTGTCCCATCCACAAGTTTTTAATGAATGGCAATCATGATCGTGAGAAATACGATTCAACTGGTGAAGTACCATTTACTAGAAACAAAATCTTCTGTGAGCAAAGAAAAAAGGATCCGCAGATCTCATCATTATTTCAATTTCCACTCTCACAAAATGATTCTTTGTTTGTTTTTGAATTTCGCACAAAGCTACTCGAGGGTTATCTGTACTAGCCGTCCCTAATTTAGCAGTATAAGACTAGAGGGAAGGCAGCTAGTCATCACCACCCACCGCCAACTCTTGGGCTACTCTTTTACCAACGAATAGTGGGATTGGCCGTCACGGCTGAAAGGGCGAGCATGTTTGGCGTGACCGGGATGCGAACCCGCGACCCTCAGAGTACGAATCGCACGCCTTAACACGCTTGGCCATGCCGGGCCTCTCACAAAATGAACTGGATAAAATTCCAAATGATTATTTCTTCAAAAATGGTGTGCTCATGAGAAAATGGAGATCACCAAAAGTGCCAGTTTCAAAAGACAGGACTGTAATTTACCCAATTATTGTTCCAAAAGCATATAAGTCGGAAATACTGAAAGTTACCCATGAAATTCCCAAAGGAGGTCACCTCCTTGTCAACAAGACATGTAACAAAATTATGAGACATTTCATTTGGCCAAAAATTAAGCAAGATGTTTGTCACTTTTGTAAGACTTGTAATACACGTCAAATGGCTATAAAACCTAATAAGAAAATTTCTGTTACTACTTTAAAACCTATCCTACCTTAAAGAACACCTAAGTAATGTAATTAATGGCTGTGTTAAGCCCAAACAAATAACATTTGTGTCTAAGCATTTCTACGTGCTGTTTGATTTTATTATTATGAGGTTATTTGTATTAATTACATATTGTCATGAGTTTTGAAATTGTATAATCTTTGACAATGTATTGTATTGTTATCAATGTGTATATATGTGTGTGTGTGTACAATATCTTAGTTAAAAATTGTTAATGCCAATTTGTAATTCTCTAAGGAGAGAGGTGTAACATATTTACTCTTGTACATTTATTTTAGTGGCTACGCTTGCTTCTGTATAGTTTTATTTTTTGCTTAACATTCTTAACTATGTCTTACATATTCTCGAATATTGCAGAACTTTCGCGTGCGTAAAAATCAACAATACTTGTTTTACGAAAGCGCACAAGAATACTGTCAAAATTTATACAAACTCGCGTGAATCTTATAAAACGCTGCTCGCCAATAGACGGGAAAAGAGAATATTATCGGACAAATAAAGTTAATGTGCCAAAAGATTATGAAGCTTTTGTTTTGAATTTTGTTCAAAGCTTCTCAGGAGCTATCTGTGTTAACCGTCCCTAATTTAGCAGTGTAAGACTAGAGGGAAAGTAACTCGTCATCTCCATCCACTACCAATTCTTGGGTTATTCTTTTACCAATGAATAATCGGATTAACCGTCACATTATAACGCCCCCACGGCTGAAAGAGTAGGCAAGTTTGGTGCGACGGGGATTCGAACCCGCCACCCTCAGATTAGGAGTCGAATGCCTTAACCCACCTGGCTACGCCAGGCCGCGTACGAAGTTATACCTCTGATTAACGCCTATTAGTAAGAAAATTACAGAATTTTTCTATGAATGTTATAGATTTCGAATATTACAGACCATTCAACTTCAGTGAATTACTTCGGACGTTATTGTTTCTATGAGGGCATTAAATATCTGTTCATGTACCCGGTGTGAAGCCAGCCAAAAAAAGACAGCGTTAGCTTAGTTGAGTCATAACAACATCAACTCGGAATTAATTTCTTCATCGTGGACCTGGACCATCCTCAAAATATTAAGTTCTATACCAGATGTAAGACTCAGTATAATTGTACGTTTATAAAACTATTGTATATAAACCATCATTTGTGATAACTATTAGTAATAACCGTTATTCTAACATAGATTGCTTTTATGTTGGTATATTAAAATATATTTCCATTAAAAAAAGGAAATTGTTTATCAATCTTGTTGCATATTAACATTTAACAAACTGCTTAGGTCATTTTAAAATTCTCGTTATTTGAAGTAGTAGTACGTAACGTACGTAATATAAGAAATCGGTAACTCATCCGAAATAAATTTGAATACATAACAATTATTACTGTTATAGTAACAAAAATAATGGTCATGCACACACCTATCTATCTATCTATATATATATATAATTCTTATATCGATCTGTTATAACTTAAAAAAACAAACTAATACAATTAGCCAGACGTTTGGATTTGTTGTTTTTAACAGTCCTTCCTTGCGATTTCGCCCAGCATGGAGAGGTTAAGGCACTCGACTCGTAATCCGAAGGTCGAGGGTTCGAATCCAAGTCACACCAAACATGCTCGCTCTTTCAGCTATGGGGGCGTTGTAATGTGACGATCAATCCCACTATTCGTTGGTATAAGAGTAGACCAAGAGTTGGCTGTGGGTGGTGATGAGTAGCTGCCTTCCATCTAGTCTTACATTGCTAAATTAGGGACGGCTAGCGCAGATAGCCCTCGTGTAGCTTTGCGCAAAATTGGAAAACAAAGAAATCATTGTTTATTAAAATATTTTTCTGACTTTTTGCTTGCGAGAGTGTTTAGAAATGAGTATACTTGAAAGGCGTTGCTAAAAGACTGCATGTGTGTGAAAGGTGTCTCGACAATGTTTCGATATGGTAACACAAATCTTCATCAAATCAAGTTCTTCAGGTGTTAAACGATCGTTGATTGATAATTAATATTGTTTGTCACGTTTCAGTGTTGTAGGCCTACTCTGTAACACTGCTGATACGAGCCAACGTTTCCGAAACATATTTCAGTCAATGAAACAAAATCACCAAATAAAAACACATGACTTAATACCAAGCCTTACTGATTTTGTGTTCCGGACATGAACTTATTTTTTGCTGCCACGAAAATCATGAGATCATAAGCATACGTATTCATAAATATATGTATATAAATGGATACAAGTGCAAACCTCGCTATACTGGTGATGAAGAACGGTTTAGAAATACAAGCCTTAAAGAAAGTATAAGTATCTTGAAATTTCTGAAAATTCGATAGAAAATATTTTCTTACCATATTTTTTTTTTTACCTTTCTGTCTATCTAACAATTTGTCTTCAAAATGTTATGTGTTTGAATCGTTTAGGAATGTCTGATAAATAGCACATTTTTTATAGACAATTATTTCTCGATTGTTGTTTTTACTGCCAACAAAAGAATGAACCGATGTCCAGTAAGTTATTCATACATCTTGTAAGAAATGAATGTGTGTGTGTTTTCTTATAACAAAGCCACATCGGGCTATCTGCTGAGTCCACCGAGGGAAATCAAATCCATCCCCGTCGCGCCAAACATGCTCGCCCTTTCAGCCGTGGGGGCGTTATAATGTGACGGTCAATCGTACTATTCGTTGATAAAAGAGTAGCTCAAGAGTTGGCGGTGGGTGGTGATGACTAGCTGCCTTCCCTCTAGTCTTACACTGCTAAATTAGGGACGGCTAGCACAGATAGCCCTCGAGTAGCTTTGTGCGAAATTAAAAAACAAAACAAAAAACAAACAAACAAATCAAATCCATAATTCTAGCGTTGTAAATCCGTAGACTTACCACTGTACCAGCGGTAACGAAATGAATATGATGACTAAAATAATAATTACAGTTGGCTGTTATTAGTAAATGTTAACTCATAACTACTGCGTTTGTTTGTTTCTAATTAAGCACAAAGGTAACCAGTTAAGCTTTGTAAACTGTTGACAACTTGCTATTTCTTTTTATCAGTATTAATGATGGCTATTCCCGTACTTTGGTTCTCTAGTCTATGTGTTTAGCTAATATGTCGTACAGGATGCCATTCCAGAAATTAGCAGATTCATAAACTGAATTTTCTGATTTTTGTTGAAACTTTTTGTTGAACGTTTAATGAATGATTTGTGATCATTTATTTAAAAGTATAAATAAATATATTTGTAATTTTTTAACTTGGTAATGAAACGCTTATCGAGGTGAATAAATTATATTTATCATACAAGACAGGTTAACGTTAAAAATATGTGGTTTTAATAAATAACACGGTTCCTAGATTGTAAATATTTCACTTGTTCAGTTTTGTGTAAGTTTCGTAAGAAAAAGTTGAAAAATGAGAAACAACGTGTATCAAGAAACGAAAAATGAATCAAATTAATAAATTGTAGCTGGACTTTATACACATAAAGGCGTAGCCAGGTTTTCCACTCAAAGAGGGTGGAAACATTTTAAGGAGGTCAACAAATTATAAAGCTGAAATAGATCTAAATTTTTAATAAAATGGGCATTAAAACAAATAAAATCAAATGTAACAGTGTTTATAGAAGTTTTATTTATTTTATTAAATTATACAAAACGAGTTTGTTATATATAAAAGCTGGAAAATAAAGTGTGAACTATATGCCTAGATATTTTCAAGAAGCCAGGTCCTCTTGGCTTCGCCTCTGTATACATAAAGTATAACTATTATAGTTCTCTAACTCTTATGCTGTATTTCCTCACACCATACAGTAATAGAGATTTTTATTTAATACAAAATCCTCATATCATATTCCACAGTCAGATATTTTATTTAAGAACAGTTATGGTTACTCGTTTTCAAATGTAAACAAGTCAGAAAAATCAACAATACTTCTTCTAGGGACATTTTACACTTATAATAATCCAAGGCACAGAGCAGAATTCTGATATATTATTTTAACACACATTTTATCTTACTTTTATCTAAATATTTCAATAAATTCAACGTGTAACATGTTGGAATGGCAATGAAAATAAATGGTTCCATTTTTAACGAAACGACTTTCTTGGGAATAAAAACGTAAACTAGCTTTTTTGTTTTTTTCTCCCAAACTTTACAGGCTAATACAGTGTTTATATAAAGACTACGTTACACAGAGGGTGGAATATTTTATATTGAAACTAATCGAAATTTGTAAGTCAGGAATTCACTTTCTAATCATAAGCAATATATAGTTGCAAAGGAACGGAATGTATTAGAACTACTTTTTAACACTGTTGGTAATCACAGCTGCTGTAATTCTATCAAAAATTGTTTTATTTGAGGAAGGGTATGCAAAAGAATTTTTTCGGCCCAAAATGTTCATACAGTTATAAAGATGTATTTATATCAAGGATTTAGAACTTCCAAGACGGGGATATCCCTTATATGTAATGGTACCAAGAAAACAAAGGCATATGGATCATCTTCGGGCATTAGTTTCATCCAAAATGAGTCCTGCAACAAGTTACAATCCAGCCATGCTAAGCAAACTGTGAAGTCACGTGACAGGCAAGGATAAGCACAAAAGGCCAATAACAAAATTGTCTAATTGTAAAACTAGAGGGAAGGCAGCTATTCATTACTACCTACCGTCAACTCTTGGGCTTCTCTTTTACCAACGAATAGTGGAATTGATCGTACCCTTATAACACCCCACGGCTGAAAGAGAAGCATGTTTGGTGGAACCAGTATTCGAACCTGCGGCCTTCAAATTGTGAGTCTAGCGCTCTAACCACCTGGTCATGTCGGGCCTTGAACTGATAGACTAGAGAGAAAGCAGCTATCTAGTTGTTACCACCCACCGCCTACTGTTGGGTTGCTCTTGTCTGATCAAATTGTGAGACATGAATGTCGCTGTCACAAAACACACGTAGTTTTGAAATCTGGAAGGCGTTTTTTGCATTAATGGGTTTCAAAAAATGAATTTTCAGATTCACAATCCGCGCAGGTCTGGTCCAATTTTATTTACAACTACAGAATTAAAAATAGGAGAAACCGAAAAAAGGGGGAATTATATGGAAAAAAAAGAGAGAAAAACATGTCAGGTGTATTAGATTTTTTATCGTAAGTTGGATCAATGTTTGATTTTACATTTGTGAAGGGCAATTGCTAGTTGATTAACGTAAGAAGTCGTTAACTGATCATATATTGGGAAAGTATTAACATATTCGTTTTACTGAGCATTATGGACATTTCTTCTGCACAAACATTTAGTGTCCGATACCAACCAATTAGACAAGTAGATAATGAAACAATCACCATAAGAGAGAAGCGGAGGATGAAGAGAAAGTAGGTACTGCGTCTTTATAAACAACAAGTGTAAGCTAACAACATTGGTCCCAATGGAATGACTAAGCTGATTATTGCACTAGATACTGTAAATTATTCATGACAATCCAATTTAAGAGGCAAGTACCAAGTTTGTAATTCGGATGAGAGTGATAAATTTAGCAGTCTACTATTACCATTAACACTAAAATATTAATCATTAAAGTTTATTTGAATTTTTCTACTAAACTTTAAGCATGAATTTGTAAAGAACCTAAAAACGAGTTTTAAGAAAACTTGCATGTGGTTCAAGATTTAGTGAACTTAGTTTCTGTTAAGCATATTCTATAATGTCCAATTTATATGCAAGTCTAAAGAACAGGCAATTGGTCGAAAGGGTCGTAAAGAAGATAGGTGGATATAAATAAAAATCCACAAAATACTAGAAAGATATAACAACCATAACATAATGCAAGTTAAAAGAAATATGCGATACATATTTAAATCACCTGGAAGTATAATAAACGAATGTAAGTTATTACGAAAATGCAGTAAAATCTAGATCATTGAAAGATCATAGAAAAACGAATTTCAACATAGAAAAAATAAAACTGGTGGACGGGTACAGTACATATCTGGATCACTCAATGAAGATAAATGTGTATTATAGCCTTCATCATTGACAGATTTGGGGTTTTTTGTTGTTGTTGGATTTTGCGCAAAGATACTCGAGAGATACCTGTTTTAGTCGTATATACTTCTAAATTAAAAGAATGGAGAGGGAGAGAACCAGCTAGATAGCACTACCCTCTAACACTCTTTGACTACTTTAATAAAATAGTAAGATTTTACTGTAACTCTTGTAACGCACCAGCTACCCCAAATTATGGTTAGATATTTTGTTTTTTTTGGTAACAGGATGTAGATAACAGAACCTCAGACATGGTATGGTTGGCTAACCTTTGAGCCGCGTTCGGCTTATTTCAGAAGAAATTAAGATATTTTAAATGCAAAGAAAATATTTAACGATTTATAGCTAAATTAAAAGATACACAATGGTCTATGTGTGCTCTGTCCACCACGGGTATCGAAACCCACTTTTTGGCGTTGTGGGTCCAAAGACATACCTCTGTGCTAGTGAAAACCAGAATGTTGGGTGAATAACTTCTTTATTTGTTTTCTGAACATCGCCTAAAGCTACATAAGGGTTATCTGGGCTAGCTGTCCTTAATTTAGTAGTGTAAGATTAGAGGGAGGGCAGCTAGTCATCACCATCCACCGCCAACTTATGAGCTACTTTTTTACCAACGAATATTTAGATGGACGGTCACATAATAACGTCCCCACGGCTGAAAGTGCAAGTATGTTTGGTGTGACGGGGATTCGAATCCCTGACTCTCATATTATGGATCGGGCGCCATAACCACCTGGCCATGCCGGGCCAGATGAATAGCAAACACTAATCCTGGGACACTTGAAACATGTTAGAAGAAAACAACAACTCTGGAGCATTAACGTTGTTACACGTATTTGTACTGAAGTACTAACAGAATTTACGAAGACATCAAATACATCATGGACAGTTAAAATATATTAGAAAGATACAGTTGATCTAAACAACATGTTAGAACGATCTAATAAATTTGGAGGGTTAACAGGTTTTCTAAATAATAATCGTACCTAATTACCTATCAAAGCATAGTAAGAAAATAACTACAAAGAAAGAAAGTTTGTCCACATTACTTGGTTTTTTTCTTTATACGATTTTATACAAACGTGCTTGTTTATTGGTCTCTTCCATCTTTTTTTGCACTACAAAGAAAACACTGTTAAAATTTCGTATGAAAATGACTGAGATTTTTTATAATTTACTTTAATTTTTTTAACTTTGGTCCCGAATAACCAGTTCGATAAAAACACTGGCCACTCAGTTATTTGTTGACATCGAATTTAATTAATTCTTTTTTATTTTGAGGTTTTATGAAGCTGGAGCAGCAAGTTGCTTGTTACTTAATAACTTTTAATTTATTTGGTAGTAACAATGAGTACCAATGTCTACTCTTCTCTCTTTTCATAAAACTTTTATTTTAGATTTTCTTACCTTTCTTCTTTCAATGCTTAATAATGTTTTATTTCCAGTTTAGTTATTTACAGCCATCTAAAACTCAAGGTAAGCTTCGTTACTTATTGCTTGTAACATCACTTCATTCCACCAGGATTTCAGTCAAAATTCAGCTGTAGCAATAATTTTAAAAAATCATGTTTTGTTGAACTATTTTTATTTGGTTTGGTAGTTGGTGAACACAAAGCTACACAATGAGATATCTGTGCACTGCCATCAGAAGTATCGAAACCCACTTTTCTAGCGATGTAAACCTGCAGACCTTTTCGCTGAGCTAGTGAAACGAAGAGTGAATTATTTTAGATCCATTTTTAATATATATTTTCGGTGACTGAAGCTAATTTCAATAATTTAATCAAGCATCTGATACCATCCAATCTACTGGACAAGGAATAAAAAACTTTCCAGTCTTTATTCCTTTGTTGTCCACCATGTAAGAAATTAACTTTTGAGCTTTACATGAGTAGTTAAGGCTTTTTTAAAGAAGCACGTTACCAGAGCGAAACGTATGTCTACCTCAGGCAATAGGGGTCAATAAATGACTTCAGTTTCCATGAAGTGGAACTGGAGAGTGGTCAGATAGTTTGTGAGGAAACCAAACAATGTAAGTAGAACAATGTGATATATACTTTATACTGATATTCAAAGTCTTAAATTTATTAAGTTAATCTAACTTGCATAACGTGTTTCCACAGTTATCAGTACTGAAAGGCTTTTATTACAATTTTAGTTTCACTTTAAAACTTATTAAATCTGCCATTTTAATTTGTAGTTCTTATCATTATGGGCAACTTTGTAGCTTTTGCTTAAATGTTTAATTGAAGGACTATTTTTTCTGTTTCTAGAACTGGTTTGTGTTAATACCATATTTAATGTATAGATTGCAGTTGTTGCTTCTAAATCTAATATACTTTTTGAAATATTTGAAGCAGACGTACGTTTCGAAATAACATCTTTAAATAACATGTAAGTGTTTAAAATACAGTCTTCCTGTTCCACTAGGGTCAGTATACAATTACAAAGAAATGTTCTGTGATTTTCTTATATAAAATTGCTATATTTAGTATATGTAAGTAAAACTTTTGACTTTAAATATCACGCATACTGAAATATTTGTAAACAGAGCTTTGAGATACATTAATATATCATCTATACAAATATCTTAGTTTATATAATACATATCTATACAACTCCAGATTAGTCTTTTACGAATATTCGTTTCGAGCAACTAATAAACATTTCTATTTATATTTCATATATAATATTTGTTTTATCATAGCCCAATTTGCTATCATTAATATATGAAAGCAAAATCACATATTTTACAAGCATACTGAAAAATGTATTCAAAAACTTCAAGATATAGTAATACACCATTTGCGAAAAAATTTAGATTGTAAAATACTGATTTACAGCCCAATGTAATAATATCTGTGGTACATAGTTGTTCTAACATGTTATTAGTCAAACAAAATAAATCACTGCAAACTAAACACAGGGGGTATTTCCAAAAGTAATCAAAGTTTCTTTATATTAGAAATTATACGAAACATGTTATGCACTTGAAATACATAATTAAATAATGTTCCCATCATGCTGAACATTATATTTTATCCCACCCATTACCTTTTCTCTACAGCTTGAATCTGACATGTTTCACCATACTCTAATATGCTATTTTCAATATATTTAAGTAAAGACTTGTCAAGAATCACATATAGTGAAATATCTATTAACAAAACTTCAGCATGTACATTATACTATAAGTATATTAGTTTATGAAATACTAGGTTAGCTTTCACACAAAGATCCAGTGTACTAATAATTGGAGAAAATATTAAATGTTCAATCAAATGACTGGATAAACAAAATACATCTTCACAATTAAAACAAATAGGACATTAATCATGATTGTTTGTACAGAGATTATGATCACCTGTTGTACATTTCGAAAAAATTCACTGAAAAGTATACATTCATAACCCCTGACTAAAAGTATGTTAGTACATTAATTTTGCTCGCATATACAATCTAGAACAGAGGAACTCTCCAAGAAACTGCACTGAGTTGGAAGACTCGATGAGCAATGGTTTGATTTGTTTTAATTAGCGATGTCTATATCAATGATCATTACGTGAGAAACAATCATTACCTTTGAAGATTTTAGAATAAACAAAATCTGCTAAATGACTGTGATGACAATAAACAAATTCTTGATAAAAATATTTCAATTTATAATTTTGTACCATAAAAGATATGGTTTACAAGAAAGGACATATACCACAGTCAATTTAGTTATGGATTTCAACTCCATTATATGTTTTCTCTAGTTTCTAAAATAAAAAAAAACAACTTTCATCACGTTTAGGAAATGTCCCTTATGTTTCATTTACAGTGACTTATTATGTTTGGCTAATAAACATGGTAGAGCAAGTATGTGCCACAGATTTTACCATGGGCCATAAATCAATATTTTACATCGTTACCCAGTGGTCTGTGGACTTATAACGCTAGAAATAGGGTTTCAGTATCAGTGGTGCATAGTATAGATAACCCATTGTGTAGTTTCGTGCTTAAACTACAAACAAACGGTATTTTACAAACTAAGATATTTTCGTAAATGGTATATTAGTACATCTTGATTTTTTTTAATAAATGTGTCAGGATGCTTGCTAAATATGTGATTTTACTTTCATATATTAATGATAGCACATTGGGCTAGGATGAAACATGAGTTTTAAAATTCAAACATAAACTTGTATTGATTGTTAGAAAGTAATGTTTATGGTGTGTAATTTATCACACAAGACTAAGCTAGACATGTATAGATCAAATGTTATAAACTAAGATGTTTTCGTAAATACCATATTAGTGTATCTTGAAGTTACGTTAAGTATATATGATACTTGATCAATCTGTGATTTCACTATCATATTGGGCTGTGATGAAACGTGAATTTTATATAAAAAATCACAGAACAATGATTTGTAACTGATGATTAATATATATTTGGTGATCATCTCTATATAAAGTGTAAAGGAAATATAATGTATAACATGTTAACAAAACATTGTCTCAAAATTGTTTATGAAAATATTTGTTTGAAGTAGTTAAAAAATAAACACTTTTTTGTAATAAAGATCATCTTAAAAATATTATTGTCAACTCTTTTTTCAGTTACCGGTGATGACGAAAAAACCCATTTGTAGAGAAAATTATGTTTATTTGTTTAAAATGTATGTGATGTTTTAGTGACTAAACAAATTGAAATGTTATAGTGTAAATAAAGTGAAATTTTGGAAGATACACAAATATAATTTCTAGTTTGTCTGTCAGAGTCATAGTAACAAAATCACTGTGTATTTTGAATTTAGGCAAACACCAGGATCAAAACTTTCTAAACTTGCCATCACTGATATGCTGAAAGGTTGATTTATCAGATCTTGTATTGTGTCGTTAACCTACATTCCGGAAAAAAGTTCGTTTATATCTATACAAATATGATTTAACATAAATATATAAGCATTATTTTTAAACAATTAAACAACAAGATTTGTGAAAAGTTTTCTACAAAGAGATAATAATAACATCTTTACGATACAACTAATTAAATAAAGAACCTTTAAAATTTAGCAATTAGCTTACATGTGATTTAAATAAGCATTCTTTTTAGAGCAAAAAGAAGTTATTTATTAATTACAGAAATGAGTTAACGATAAATGGTTCACATATAAAACAGTAAAAAATTTAAAATTATACTTAAATTTGGAAACAAACACTATAATCGTATTTTAAATGTGACTGTAACACTATCCAGCTCAACAAACAGCAAAACGTGTGTCACACAATTAAATATATAAGAGAAAACTATGAAGATGCCCAAAATGATAAGAACCAGAGATTAAAATAGTAGATTTAATAGAAGTTTTTCTTACAAAGTGAAATTGTAATTATAATATAAGCTTTTTAGTAATGATAACTGTAAAAACAACGTTTTGTAAATAATATTAAATTATTCATTTTAGTATTTTGATTATTACTATAACGTTGATGACACATAGTAACCCGCTAATGGTTTGCTCACAAACTATGTACAAACCCTCTAAGGGCCCGGCATGGCCAGGTGAGTTAAGGCGTTCGACTCGTAATCTGAGGGTCGCGGGTTCGAATCCCACTCGCACCAAACATGCACGCCCTATCAGCCGTGGGGCGTTATAATGTGACGGTCAATCCCACTATTCGTTGGTAAAAGAGTAGCCCAAGAGTTGGCGGTGGGTGGTGATGAATAGCTGCCTTCCCTCTACTCTTACACTACTAAATTAGGGACGGCTAGCATAGATAGCCCTCGAATAGCTTTGCGCGAAATTCAAAACAAACAAACAAACCCTCTAGGAACAGATAATTTTTGCTTGCCATGGCAGCCTTCCAACGCGCACCCCAGCAATGCGTTCTGTTGTTTTACTTTATGGAACTATGATATCTTTATTTCTATCCCTTTCCTACTGCCTCAGGTCAACACACGTGTCGCCCTTGAGTAGTATGTCATTCAACAGTCTGGATAACTACTTACATTGTTTTTCTCAGGATAGTAAACCTAAAGAAATCTACTGTCTATAACAATAAAATACACTTAATCTCAACTCTCAGCCGACTGAGTCGTTGTTTTCTTTCCGCTTTTGAACTTACTAACACAGAAAAATCAATTGTGTGAAAAAATGGTCTTTTTCTGTTCCTGAGATTGAATATATTGACTTGTATCAATTAATTTAAAATAAAAGACTTTTTGTGTATGATTCTGTGTGCTAACTCTTTTATTACTATGGCAAACAATAGTCAGGATGTCTCAGATTAGTCATTTTGTAAATGATAAACCAGTTGCTTCTAACAATAACGATTTTTATCAAGAAATTAATTATTTTCTTTTAAGGTATAAAATAAATATATTAGGAAAATCAGTTTTAAATGACATGTAGATTTTTCATCAACCTCTAACATCACGATTCAACATGACGTATCAAACCATAGCCAAATACTAATAGTATAATTAATAATTAAATTTACGTATTAAATATCTATAATCCTATTGGTTCTAATTGGATATGATCACTTTATTCTCTAATTGCAAAATTAATAATTAACCTCATTTCTAATCCTACATACAAATTGTCGATAATTCTGTTTGTATTAATTAGATATGTTCGCTTTATACTTTCATTCCTCAGAGCAATGATTTCCTCGATAGCCAAACTATCTACAAATATTCTGTATTTTGATTCTCAGAACTTGATTTAAACTTACATGGTTTATATTTTAATTCTTCCTCTTTTTTTTTCCAATCAGAGTTTGAAGTTGTCATGGATACGAAAATGAGACCTAAGAATGCTGACATCTTTGCAAGTTGGTTAGAAGAAAGAAGTATTTTCTAAACAATTTAAGAACATTCAGCAAAGCTCTATGGCTGCTACCCTGACAATATCTCCTTAACGTTTAGCTCCTGTTTCAGGTGATGGGGTCATTATGCTTCTGTGTATATCTAGTACGTTAAGAACTCCATTCCCTGTTCTTTTACACTTACTTAGATAATCTGATAATAATATGTAAAAAGTTTCGACATTGATGATATCACCCATCAGGTATTTTTCCCTTCAAGTAATCTAATTAATTTCTTTGTATTCTCCAGAGTATAGTTTATCTTGAAGATGATACCAGATCTTTGACAAGTAATAATTTCATAAAGAATTTATCTTGTCTGTTAACATAACAAACAATATGGTTTAGTAAATATTTATTGCCAAAATTAAGATTCACCTGTTTGTTTATTTCAGAATTTCGTATAAAGCTACACAATAAATATGTGACATAACCGTTCCAAAGTACAGATCTCGTTACTGCAACAATGAATCGCGATTCGTGGATCCTCTGAATTATAATCTAAGCATATTAACCATTCGTCAACCCCTGACCAATCCTCACAACAAAGGAGATGTTATGGTCAAGAAACAAATGCAATACGTATAGTATGGGGATTATAGGTTACCATTTAGCAGATCAATTTATATACTAAATATCTGGCTTATAAATAAAACAACTAATAATACCGATAACATTCAAAAAACAAACATATTAAATTTGTTTTATAATAGAGAAACCTATTTTACATTTACTGTCCAGCTGTAAAATAATTACAAGCGACCAAATAACTTCACATCTCGAACTTTACTTTTACTTGGTCTGTAACTCTAGTGTCTAATTGACACTTGGGTGTTATAAAATACAAATGGAAAAATCTTATGTACATAGACACAAATATAGACAAACCATTAATTATCAGAAAACATTACGTTGTTTCGCAATGTGTGGACTTGAAGTTAAACAAATACACTCATAACAATAATAACAGTGCACTAACGAGCAACCTCTAATAATAATTCCTGAAGTTATTTATTTATATCTTCAAATTCTAATTTTTATTCAGGACTACAATGCACGAGAGGAGTTGAAATCAAATACAGGAATCAAACATATATCTCCCTTCTTTAAATGCTTTAACAAACGCCATTACCGTATTACATGTACATGGGAAGTAGAATCTGACAACACTACCATTTTCAATGTACTTATCAACCATGAGTTTACTGGTTTTTCTCCTTTTATTTACTATAAAATAATAAAACAAAATATTAATTGGCCTCTTCACCCAATTAAACAGTCTTATTACATTCTCTTTGGAACGTAATTTAGTATTAAGTCTCCTTATCAGAGCCTACAATCTATAATCTTCTTTTTTTAATACATTCAAAAATTTCTTTTATTCAAAATGGGTACCCTCAAAACATTTCAGAAAAAATCTATCAGAAATTGCTAGGCAATAAATTATTTAATAATACCGAAATATCACTGCTTCTAAAGCATTATCTACTTCTGTTTGTCATACATTTGTAAACACAGCTTTATTATCAGAAGCACACACACACGCTTGTATTATAAAAAGACAAAAAAATATTCTTCTTTCGAGTTGGTCTCAAAACTAACTTCAAACCCTGTTTCAGTTTACAAACTTTTTTGTCTGGTAAAAACAAATTATTAACACCTCATTAGGCATAGCTCGTATATTTTGAAGACCTCCTATTTTGGCGAAACCAAACATCATCTTAAATTTTATGAGCACGTAAGCTTTGTGAAGGTATTTGGTTGAGTTAAAGAACCGTTATTTTATACCTAACGATTTTCTAAGCAATATGAATTGAACATTGCGAGAAATATTAATTTGTTTTACTAATTATTTTCGTCAATTTTTGTTTATTTTCATTTATACTAATATTACACAGTTCCTAGTTCCATTCTCACCCCTTATAACTAATCTAAAATACTTTAAGTGTTTAGATAATATAGTATATCAAACCAAATTATAGACTAACATCATATTTCTTCCACTGAAATTCACATTTTAGTAAGAAAAGAGATTAACAACTAAATTAGCTAATATTATTTGTCTCTCATGTAACACACGAACCAATCAATGTTTCGTACATACAACTCTTTTGTATATGTTCTAAAATTCATAGTTTATTTAATTCTGTGGTCTTAATCAAGATACACTAACCACTAGGCAACAACCACATGATACAGTCAAACGACAAACACAACAGGTATAGTTTTTAAAAAAATTTTTTGAAAATAGATATTTTGCGTGTAATGTCTACACCTGGTCCAGCAAATATTCTATAAAATAATTCAATAAATTATGATTCATTTTTTATATTTATCAGTGGCTACTTTTTTGTTCTATGTATCACATACGTAATGTAAATATATGAATATGTTAGGCTAAGGATTCTTGTATAGTGGATTATGTGACATTTTGGCGATAAATTCGACAATAAAGGAACAACATGCACTCCATTTGTGTTTAAAATAATATATATGTATTCGAGACAAGTTAAATATATATATAAAAAGGATCTTTACAGTATAGAGATGATACAGTTTCTTACAGTTTTTATCCTTATCAAATGTTCACTTAGGTTAACTCATTTGTGCTAGAAATCAGTTAACAAACCACTCTATTTTTCTCTATTTTTATCACAATACTATCTGTGTATAACTCACTTACCCTGTGCCGTGAGTTACCGCATTTGTATCCTGAGCTTCCAATAATATCTATCTTCTCCCAAAGTTCACACAGATGGGTTCAATTAGTTTAGAAAACCTTTTGACGAGACAAATTATTCTCTATATATCTTTCAAACTGTTAATCTCATTCTAACATATCAACTGTTTGGCCACATACTCACACAACAATTAGCTTTCTATTTTTTAACTTTTCTTTCACCAAACTTCTCTTTCCTGTGAATTTACTTTTACTCTGTTTCCGTTCTTCTGGTCGCAGCTATTTATACATTTATCACTAAGGCCTTTTAGAAATCTCCATAGCTTTGCATTAATGGATTTCGAACACAACGTGATAACTCGGCATGAATGAATAATAAATACAAGATGAATTGATTAATAATACTACTTACACTAACAAACAGCCTTTTATATCTGACAACAATATAAAAAGGTCACATTAGAATAAATAAGATTATCGTTACTCTTTCTACAACTCTTTTATACTAGATATTTAGTTTTTATTTAATATAATATTATATTTGATGGTATTTAATGAACAATTACATTCAAAGTTGTTTTATAATAAAGTAACACTATTTTATACATGCTGACTGGGTGAAATATCCACACAGCTAAGCAAATAACTTCACATTTCGAACTCTACTTTTACTTTGTTTATAACTGTATTACCTAATCAACATTTAGGTGTTGTAAAATTGTTTGTTTTTTAATTTCGTGCAAAGCTACACGAGGGCTATCTGCGTTAGCCGTCCTTAATTTTGTAGAGTAATACGAGAGGGAATGCACCTAATCATCACCACCCACCACCAGCTCTTGGGTTACTATTTTACCAAAGAATGGGTAGTTTAACCATCACATTATAACGCCCCCACGGCTGAAATGACGAGCATATTTGATGTGACGGGTATTCGAACCCTCAATACTCAGATTACAAGTCGAGTGCCTTAACCACCTGGCCATACCGGGCCGTGTTGTAAAAATACAAGCGGAATTTTTATGTACATATCGACGCAAATACAAACATATTAAGTACCAAAGATCAATAACCACAACATAAAAAACCCTACAACTTAATCTCTAGTTTGTTTGTTCGTTATTCACTCAATTATGATTTTTTTATTCAAAATACACTTAAATGCAAGGCTACCTTCAAAACTCCTCGTAAATAAAACTTTAGTACCAAAAGCTCACTTGTGCATATCATAAAATGGCATTTCTCTCGCGTTGATCTGATACAATAAATCGTCTAAAGCAGAGGTTCCCAAACTTTTTAGAACTGCGGAACTTCACATCAGAAAAAAAAAGAAACCATTCCGGAGCCTTAATAAATATAAAATACAGTAAAAATAGAAGCAATCGGTCACTAGCACCGGATAAAGTTCAATTCAAGCTTTTAGAATATAAATTTATTAAAGAAAAAATTACTTTTACTTACTTGTTCAAACATTTCTGCTTGCAAAATTTATATCAGTAAAAGTACAGTGTATTTATTTATTAGTGGCTCGGACGGGCTTGCTTTTGTTTTCAAGGTAGTTCAATATTTGGAGTTATGGTTATTACCTGTAACCCAAATCATCTTCCATATTTAGCCTGTTTCTAAATTTGGTCTTTGTAGCTCTATACAGTTAAAATGTTTGTTACAAAGATGTGTTGTTGGCAAACGCATAAAAAAATTTTAAAGCTCTGTTACTTATTTCAAGGTGATCCATGGCCATTTGATTCCAAAATTGTGTAATTTGTTCCTGCTGAAATTTTGTTCTTAGGGTGTAATCGGTTGAAATTTCTATAAGCTGTTCTTTCTCTTTCAAAGGAAAATCGTTGGTATTTGCAGAGTCAACAAAGTGATTTTGAATCCACAGTAATTTTTCTAAATGAGAAGGGAAGTACATCCCAATAGTTGTAAACATCTCAGATATCTGCTACAAGACTGAAACATTTGCATCTTCACTTAAGGAAATTTTGTTCATAAATACAAAAAAAACACTGAGATTTTCAAAGCAATCAAGTTCTTCCATATGTATACATTCACCCCAAAGCGCTTCCATTTTCCTCAGAGTTTTAAAGTACGTTTCCTTGGTACCCTGCACTGTATCATTCACTTCGTTTAAATAGGCAAATGCATCCGAAAGGTAAGCTACTTTCTGTATCCAGAATTTGTGCTTTACTTTGTATGGAAGTTCAAAATAGCATTCAGGTAAAAAGAAACCTATCTCCTCACGCAGTTAGCAAAACCGAGCAAGCACTTTTCCCCGATAAAATCATCGGACTTCATTATGAAGTAGCAAATGTTTGTGCAAATTTCCCCTATCCTCACAGAGTAAACTGAAAATCTTCACATTGAGTGGTCTTGATTTTATAAAATTAAGTTTTATAAAATTTTATAACTTTTATAATTTTTATAAAATTAATCACCCAGTGCCTCTTTTAAGCCTTCTGGCATTCGTTTCATTGCAAGTGCATGACAATGAAGGCAACAGTGGATGCTTTGGATGTCCGTTTTTTTTCTTTATGCATGTCACTGCACCTGAACATTTTCAATATCATAGCTGCAGTCCCATCAATGCACATATTTAGCAAAGCTGCCATTGGATCTCATGTTCTTTCATAAATAAATTGATCGTTTTAAATATTTCTTCTCCTGTTGTTTAAGTAGGCAAAGGCTTGCAAGTTAGCATGTTTTCTTCAAAACTAGCTTCGTGAACACAGTGAACAAAAACAAGTAACATCGCATAACCTGTGACATCTGTTGATTCATCCATCTGAAGAGCAAAACTTGGACTCCCTTTTACTCGCCTCATTACCTCCGTTAAGCAATTTGCTGACATATCCTTGATTCTTCGAGAAACCAAGTTGTCAGAAAGGGGCACAGAGTTGATGTTTTTAAGAAATACTTCATCAATCGTGCACTCTACCAAATCTTTTGTGCGTGGTTTTATCAAATCTTTTGCTATTGTATGAGCTTCACCTGCTTTTGTAATACGGTAACTAACACAATATGAAGCAATAAGAGCACATTTGTTGTCCTGAAAAACAAATGAACGAAATATAGCTTTTCTTGCATTTAATTGCAAACACTTTCTTTTGAAATACTCGGAAGTTGGATTTCTTAATTGGGAGTGTTTGGTTTCTAGACGCCGGTTTAACTTTGCTGGATGCAAATTACTCTTACTCAACAGTGTTCCACATTCAGCACACAACCCACTAAGTCCATCTTCATTATCTGCCCATGTAAAACTATATTCAATAAAATTTTCATCATACTTTCTTTTCTTTCTTGTTTCAGTACTTCTTGCATCATCCTGCGTTGAAGTGCTTGCACACAACGATAACGCCGATGAATTCGTCTTAGGCCTAGGAAGATTTTTACTCGTATCAGATTTATTACTCATATTCAGCCACTTAACCATTATAAGGGTGACTTATTATTAATTTGTCTAAAAACATATTCTTATATCTTTGGCACTTGAAAAGTATTTTCACGAACACAAAATAGTTTCTCAATGAAAACTCGTTCAAGTACTTGAGTTTATCATCATACAATGACATGCCTACCTGAGATCAATGTTGCCATAACGAAGTCAGAAATAAAGTTTTGTGGAAAAAAGGCTAGGCTGCTAGAATAATATGTTTTTCTAAAGCAAAAGGGTAACTTATTATTTTTTACATCTTTTTCTGTTTTTCAACAGAAACTTGTAAACCAAATAACAAAATATTAAGCCAGATCTGACGTGCGTCTAATTCTCAAAAGAAATGAAACGAAATGAAGCATGATGTAACAGAGCTCATTGGTACCAAGTTTGTCAAATTAAACTACAACAAATCTAACCTAACCTAACAATTACCAATTATAATTGTCATAAATATAATTATACTTCATATAAATATACTTTGAAAATGAAACAATTGATACTGCATCTAACTGCATCACAATGTTTCAAATTTGGACAAGTTTCAACTATGACGTCATGTTTAATTTTGTTTCATTTCATTCGAGATTTAGCCGCTAATCCAGATCTGCCTATTAAAAGACAGCTGACATCACTACCCAGAACTGACCGAAGTTTCATACGAAAAGTACTAGGCTTTCTTGAATCTCCAATGACGCATGCAATTTTAAGATGGTACCATATCTACTAGCAGCCAGTAGTGCCACGGTCGAAGTTAATTGAGATAGTACTAACACTTTTACCACGAGAACTTTCCCTGCGCTAAATAAAATCGTCTGGCGTTAGGCAGAATACAATATTGAAAGGCCTAATACGTGATAAACGTGTCATATTAAAGATATATTTTACTTTTTACTTTTTGTACAGCGTATTCTGATTCAATGTTATAGGTTTTAGGGAGAAATATTAACAATCTAAATTTCCTTACGGAACGTGAAACTAACATAAATAATTTTATCATTCTTTTATACATAAAACGTATTTATGACGTACATATAATAATGTGTCTGACGTATAAAGAAAACATGTAACAAAGGTGGTGAAGTTCTACCTATAAGAATACATTAGCGTGACATTTACAATTTTGTTCACATTAATAATACTTAGAGTAATTATGCGTTTGGTACTTTTCACTAACAATATAAAAATGTCACTTTTCCTACGAACTGTTCCCCAAATGACGAAAGTATTCTGTATTATGACCTTAAAAAAACAGCAACACTTCTAAACTTTTTTATTGCCTTACAGGTTATACCTTACTCACTTTCTACTTATGAAGTTACTTCATTAAATGTTGCCATATCGTTTATCATAAGTCAAAGATGTGTTCTGTTCTGTGTTTTCAGCATAAAACCAGCTTTGTATTTTATTCCCACAAGCTGCTTCATGTAGATTTTATGTCGTTGTTTTTTTAATCCGCATGGTCATTACTGCAGTACTAATAGAGGTTGTTTCGAAGTGTTATTTCAATATGTTTGTTATATATGCAAATAAAGTTAGAAATAAATGATGACACAAAGGCCAGCTATGTCCGACGTCTGAGTTAACAACAGAAAATATTTTTAAAATCTTTCAAACTTACATTCTTTCAGTGGCAAAGTTGGAGTACCCAACATGGTTAAATGTAGCAAAGTCACACAAAACCACACACAGGCCAAAACTCACTTATCGCTAAAGCATACAAAGTTCCGAGAACCACAAGCACAAAACAGTGCAAACATCCCTACGTTATCAAAAAGATTTTTAAACGGATCAATTCTAGATATATTAAGACAATAGTTTTGATAAAATTTGAATAAAAATATTTATTAAGCACTCTAGAATAATTTATGATACATGATGAATATAGTTAAGCATCAGTCACAGTTAAATATAATTAACTCAATGTATATAGTACGTCCACCTAACACTAGGCAAATCAACAACCACAACAGCATACAGCTATATATACTAATAATTTTATTTAAACAATGGATTATTATGTGTTGATTTAAAATTATAAGTACACTTACAAAAAATAAAAACGTGTCACCTCATATTTCGCCATTACATGTGAAATATGCTTCACAGATAAATACAAACAAATACATTAATTGTTTGTTTAAAACATTCTTCAAACCTTAATTCAGCAACAAAAGATTTTGAATCATCTCCATTTATCACAACTGCCTAAATAATTTCATCATCATTATGTGTCTTCTTCTTCAGGAAGTGTTGCTGTCACAGTTCTCCACTTGTACCTGTTCTGTGATTATTCTCACTAGGTGTTCATGTTTTTCTATCTCAGTCCACTCTTTAATATTTGTTATCCACTTTGTTCTTGGTTTACCCCTATAACTTTTCCCTTTTATTTGGCCTTTTAGTAGAACTTGCTGGATGCTGTCTTGTCTCATAACATGACCAAAATATGCTACTTTCGTCGTTTCCACATTTAGTACAACATAACTTTTCACACTGGCTAATTGTAGCTGGTAAATATCTTGTAAATATTACAGAATTTTGCAAAAAACGTTTTTAAATTTAGAGTTGTCCCATCAGACGAATTGTATGAAACATAGGTAGATTCACTTGTAAATTTTAAGAATATTTGAATAGTCAACACAAAAATATTAGATTTACAGTCAAGAACTGACAGATAACAGTTCTCTTTTTTTAGACACTAAGACTGTCAATTTAGGTAAACGTTTTGACACTAATTGCTGTCATAAGCCAACCTTCACATGTCAGTATTTTCGTTTTAACAGATTTTTTTTTTACATTTAGATTTTAAAAAGAATATAATTTATAATATAATTCTTTTAGCCTATAACGTAGTCATTTATTTTTCTCTTTTCGCAAAGAAATACAAAATAAAACGGTTGTTAGCTTTCCTATGCAATTAACTGATAGTGTTATTAAGAATTATTTAAAATGTTTGTACGTTCCTAAAACTAGTAAAGAAGCTGAAAAATAAGGAAATAGTTTATTGTATTTTACCATTTACTGGTAACCATTCACTAGAATTAAAGAAAAAGATTAAATCCATTTTGAAGAATAACATTTACCCACATATTAAGTTTAGAATTCTGTTTAAACCATTGTTCATTTAAGTCTTTATTTTGAATATGAAGAAAAGATTCTAGTTACGCATCTATCACGCTATATGTGAATTTACATATCCAAAGTATAACATTGGCTACATGGGCATAACAATATATTATTTGCGCTTGCGCATTAAACACATTAGCAGAATGCTGTAAGGACTAAGCCGTCCATTTTTCGCCATTGTTTACAGGACTGCAACATGAATATCGTATCTGAACGAAATGCATAAGTTACATATTATAATTTATTTTAAACAAGCCTCCAATTTATTATGTCACATATTTTTCGTATTACAATTTCAAATAACTACAAATCTTCACTTGAATTTAGAATTTTATGATATTTGCCAACAACATTAATACACACAATTTTCTTTCTTAACACAAATATATTTTAAAATACAAACAACAATACAGTTTATGATAATGGTTATTACAAATAATTATCACAAATAATGATTTATATACAGAGGTTTTACAAAGTTATAAACAATACTTAGTCTTCTATCTGGTCTGGAAATTAATATTTTGTCGACGGTTCACGAATTAATTCTATGTTGAATCGATACGGTTCACTTAATGGGTAAGCTATTTCTTGCTGCTTACAAGTGAGTTTTCACAGACAAAGATATTTTATGTTCTCGTAGAAATTTTAAGGTCCTAAGTTAATTCACTGAAAAAGCAATTTGTATTGTTAGAAATCTATAAGCGTTCCTGGTCAAGTATCTGCACTTTCCCAATTAATAAGCGTTAATCATAATTATAGCTTCCGAGGCTTGCAGTATACCAGCTGCAGCCAACCAATAATATTCTCCTGTCTCTCAGCGCATCGATTTATAAATTTTTAGGGTGATGTTCTCGAAAATTCATTTGGTAACAATGCAAAACATATGTTGTTGATTCTTACACTCGAGAATCTTCTACAAATTTAAAGAGTAGTCAGAATTTTTAAAACGCATATTTAACACTATAAGTTACGTGCATTTTTAAATATATATTTAAATGTGACAGACATCGATAGCAATATATATATATATATATATTAGTAAATCTGTTAAGCATAAAAAACTATGTGGATTCACAAAATATGTCCTGAATTAAACGTTCATCAGAATTCCCATACTACTAATGTGTGTTCTCCTCCTGAGTAAATTAATACATGTTCACTATGTTGTATCTTACCACGCTCTATTCACTTTATTTCACTAAGATCTATTATATTTTCATTCATTGTTTCATTTCTTATATCACACTGTCAATTTTTCCAATTTGATACATAGTTCATGCATTCCATGTAGCTAGCTATTAATGAGATTTGGCCTCTGGTTATCCACCTTATACCATCAAATGACTGCATTTGATTTGGGCAACCATGATCTTTATGAGATGTACTTTCCGTAATACTAGACTCTTCTTCCCTGTCTCGCTTAATAAGATGTTTGATCGGAGAGGGCCCAACTTATCTTCTATTTCCACCACTACTTTTACGTCAGGATCATATTTGGTGAGGCCCAATCCCTTCCAAGGTAATTAATCACTTGTTATTTTCTTTCAGGAGTGTACCCTGTATGTGTTATCCATCCTGCTGTCGCGCCATATGAACCATTGTTTATTTAACGTTTAATTTCCTAAGACTTGTATCATTTGATTTTGTGGTATTTTGTCCATTTTCCACTCAGTGATGCTTTGGATTGCTGTTGTGTATGGACAGTGCGGACACTGACGCAAATGCCTACTCAGTAAATCCAAGACATTTTCTGCTGGGTTCAAATCCGGGATCATTTTGACCCGAAAGGAAGATCAACCTCACTTTTCTTCAGAAAATGAGCCACATGTGGTCAAGAACTGTCTTGCTCAAAAACATAATGAGGCCCAACTTCGATTCAGAAAAGTGTAATTCCAATGTATCTGAGAACTGAAATTCCCTTCAATAAGTTGAGGCATTGTTCGATGACTAACAGAGATACTGGCCTATACCACCTATCCATTGCTATACACATAAATTAGTGTGCCCCTCCTTTAACCTCCTTTACATCCTTTGTCTTCTGTTGTTTCAGAAACATTGGAATCATTCATCTTCAGTAAGAACGACCATCGACTACCATTGCAACGTCCATCGAAGTTAGGTATGGCACCACTGGACGCTGTTTTCTCGGTGATAGGCAGTAAGGATCACATCTGTGTAAGGATGGTAGAATTAGGTGCCAACATCTTGTAAACGACAGTGGAGGGTTCTGGCAGTTACGAATTTCTTGTATATCTCAATGGTGACAATAACTGCCTGGGTATAAGTCTGTAATCAGTAATACAGATGATCTGCTTTAATCCATCGGTCTTGATGATGGTAAATAAAGTGATATATTTATTATCTTGAGCGTTATGCTAAGCTTCCAGTATCGTCATAAAGCTGGAATGAACACCCAGTTATCGAATGACTGATATTCAGTACTTTGGCTATGGTTCTGATACTCTGATCAGCTTGAAACATAACATCAGTCTCACCTCTTTGTGACTGATTCACTCATCTATGAATTACGTTTGTTTTTTGATACGTTTTTAACGACACAGGTCTTGTTTGTTTGTTATGGAATTTCGCACAAAGCTACTCGAGGGCTATCTGTGCTAGCCGTCCCTAATTTAGCAGTGTAAGACTAGAGGGAAGGCAGCTAGTCATCACCACCCACCACCAACTCTTGGCCTACTCTTTTACCAACGAATAGTGGGATTGACCGTCACATTATAACGCCCCCACGAATGAAAGGCGAGCATGTTTAACGCGACCGGGATGCAAACCCGCGACCCTCAGATTACGAGTCGCACGCCTTAACACGCTTGGCCATGCCGAGCCACGACACAGGTCATACCTTGAAACGTGATCATTGGGATGGTTGTGTTGGCTTATTTGTGAACAATAGACAAAAAGAAGATTGGTATACTTCATTTACCTCACCAAAACCAATGAAGCAAAACCGTGAACACTGCTTGTTTAATTTCATTGTCTCGTGAGTGATGAAAACTAGAAACACTTATATTATGCAAGTAGTGATTACACGAAAGAACAGTATTTTAGTAACTAATATATACAACACTATGAACACAGCTCTATACTAACATGTAACATCTGCAAACAACTATAGTTATTCCAAACTCGAACAACGTGACTTATCTCCCACTTGTCATGCTACATTCCAGCCTGCTATGTTAAAAAAAACAACTGAAAATCCTCTTAGTCAAAATCCGAGTTAAGAATCTGGCACCAAGTTTTATAAAAAAGCTAAAAGATTAAACTCGCTCATCATACAATTCTCTAAAATCGCAGCGACACCTGCCTCCTGGTAGAAATACGTTTCTCCATACAATATGTTACAGTATATGATACACAATCACTTGCATTTTAAACACACAACTACTATACGCTATCGAAGGTCTTCCTATAGTTCTAATCTATTTTTCCTATCTTAACATTGTTCCAAGTACAATTGCAAACTACAACCACTCTGTATCATTTGTGGCACTGTCCAAGTATGAGACTTGGTGTCTAAAAGTGAAAGTAGGTTTTCTTGGGTAATCCCGTTTTTCCTTACAACTAAAACAATGACATTCGACTTATAGATACCTGTCATATTGTACAAGGGCCGTGTGCAGTCATTACCTAATTTGTTAACCATGCCTAGTCTGGTTTTGTTTTTCTTTTCCTCTTAACAACGTGGAATTTTTTCCACTAGTTACTTAAATAATTCAATTCCAATCGAGAGCATGAGAAGGAGGATTGTCAATTCTCGAATACACCGAGTAAGTAATTAAACACCTGAACACCTAGCAGAAAAGAATATCCAAACGTTATAGTAGATATTAACGAATTCAAATGTCTAATAGAAAGTGTGTTTGTTTTTCTTATAGCAAAGCCACCTCGGGCTATCTGCTCAGCCCACCGAGGGTAATCGAACCCCTGATTTTAGCGTTGTAAATCCGGAGACATACCGCTGTACTAGCGGGAGGCCTAATAGAAAGAAGTGATAATTTAATAATTAAACTTTGGTTTCTATAGGCTGACGAGAAACTTTACAGTTGTGAAAGTGATACTTTTAGCCTTAGAAGTTAAATATAAAATTAAACTTATCGTTGTGCTCTTTTATTCTATACATCTGTGGGCTTATAACGCTAAAGATCTCATGTCGATATCCGTTTTGGGTGGAGCAGAAATAGTTCATTGTATAATTTTGTACTTAACAGCAAAAGGAAACCTAAGATATGCATGCATATAATATATGACTAAGAAGTCAATTGGCAAGCAAATAATCAGAAATATAGACATAGAGTTACTCGAGGGTCACATGTACTAGAAACCTTTGATTTGAAAATGATAGACCAGAGAGAAGACAACTAGTCAACACCACCTACTGCCAACTTTTGAAGTACTCTGATCGAATAGTGGGTTCTGATCATCACTCTTATAGCTTACACAGAATCTCAATAAGTAGAGTGTTTTTTTTTTCTTTAGTGGCAATGGGTTCAAGCCGTGAAACATTAAATACACAATGCAATATATTAACATTTATGCTTATCTCGCTCTATTAGTTTGAAATTAGATTTCGTAGGCCTATTCTGTGATATATTTGACGTCATTCAAGGTCATTTCTTTGAAACTTTATTTGTATGCATAATGTACCCGAAATGTCAATTTGACAAAGGTATGGAGGAAATATTTTGGACATGAGATTATCAAAATCGTTTCTCAAAAGCAACAGTATTATGTATAAATGCATCCCTTCTATGACATAAAAGAATAAACATCGGAACATTTGTTGTGCAAACGCATGTTTAAAATGCAAAGTCAGGATTTTGAATAAGCATATTTTAAACTCTTGAAGTCCTAAAAATCCCTCAATAAGTAGTTAACAAAACAGACCTTAAGATAGCACACAAACAATAATGTGTTTTATGTTTTTTTGTGAATTTTGCACAAAGCTAATCGATGGCTATCTGTGCTAGCCGTCCCTAATTTAGCAGTGTAAGACTAGAGGGAAGACATCTAGTCATCCCACCCACCGCCAACTCTTGGGCTATTCTTTTACCAACAAATAGTGGGATTGACCGTCACATTATAACGCTCCCACGGCTGAAAGGGTGAGCATGTTTAATGCAACCGGGATTCGAACCCGCGATCCTCGGATTACGAGTCGAACGCCTTAACCCACTTGGCCATGCCGGGCCCCACAAACAATAATAATTCAGTTCAATAAACGTTTATCGTAATACTATTGCCAGGTTATGTGCCACAGGAATCCCAGATGAACGTCATCCTTCAGACAAGATGATAGGAAATATGTGTTCGTGGCTGCGCCCTACACGCTCATGTAAGTATAGATGCCATGTGCTCAGTCTAAAAGAGCAACAAGCATTGAGAATGAAGTCACCTTATTGGTACCTGCTACATTCTGATAACACTTTAAACCCAGTTATTGGTTGCCAATCCCCATTTCGTTATACTTTGTGGTTTTTACCTCATCTGCATTTATGCCTATACTGCTGGAGTCTCTTAGAAACTACCTGCATATGAATAATGAATTAAAGAATAGTGCTTTATATAAGTACAATACAATGATATAAAAACAAAATATTACACGATTGAGCAGGGTGAAGAATGAAACAGTCATGTAATAACCCAATAACATACAGTAGTAATTAGCCTCCATTTTACTGTCTATAGGATACCATCTCACGCTGATTGGCTGCCTCAGTGGAGTTGGAAGAGTGGTGAGGTCATATTCAAGGAAGCGTTGCTTGGCCGACATATAATATATATATATATATATGCAAGTTTGTTTGTATTTTTACATTCAGACAAAATCTTTCAATAGTGTCACGATCACCATTTCTACGTTATAATGTTATTGAAAGGTTTTATTGGTTATTATTGTTCAGAATGTAATAAATCATTTGAGAATTCAAATAAACATCGTTTTTCAGAGTACTGAAACATTTGTTATAGTAATGAAAGTCTGAAAGGTCAGTCTATTGCCTGTTCTGATTGTAACATGCTTTACAAATCTGTAGAATGTTACAATCGATACAAATAAAAAAAAATGGTAAACAAACAAAATATTCATACAATAAATTTTACTAGTACAAGAATTGTGTTATAATTATTGACAGAAAGAAACGTAATCCTGAATCACAGCTTTGTGGTGAATACATTTGTGCAGAATGGAATTCCTTACAATCAAGAACCATACGTGTTTGACGCATATTACGATTACCAAGTGAGAAGTAGCTTATCTTATTATATTGGTAGTCAATGGTAACGGAGACACAGATTAGGAGACATTTTAAGCAACCTATTTCGTTCTGCTATACACTTTCTGAAAAAAGAAGGAGCATTAGCCTTGGAAAAACAGGAAGTTAAATAAGGTATAATCTGAAGTCACGCAAGGAAAACCTTTTGTCAATACTGAAAAGGACGAACGCTACAAGAAGCTCAGAACCTGACTAGAGAAGTTCTACATAATAACAAGAAGAAATATGAAGGTCCAGTGTTCAGAATATTTAATGGTAAGTGAGGAAGAAGATCAACACCAGACTTTTTTGACAAACAGTCATGACTCTCCTATCACAAGAGAAGTCTTATCACTGTAGAAAGTCTGAGTTAGGCTTATTTTCTCTTTCTTCCACAGAAAAAGTGATCAGTGATTTGAATATTATTTTTTGTCTTCAGTGACCGACACAGGCCCTGTCGAATATTCTGTATTTGGAAGAAGAGATTAATATTTAGATCCAGCCCAATCATAAGTCTACGTAAAGGTAAAGATTGTCAAGCCTGATGGTACTGACATAAAAAAGGATGAAGATTTCTCTGTTACTTCATACTCTGTTTCCTTAAATAAATGCCCACTTGAATGATAAACTATTTTTTTTTTGCCTCACAACCTTTACGCATATAAGACCTACACAGATACATTACAAAGTTATAATGATGAAGCTAAGAAAAGTCATTCGACATCACTTATGTGAATAAAACAACATAGCAAACAATTTTGACAATTTCAATTTTAATGATGGCTAGAATGACAAAATCAGAGACCGGTGGTAGTCAAACAGTCAACATGGTTGGTTGTTTACATTTGGGTATCTTTTTACAGAATACGTTCTTGCCTAATGATGTAAGTTTAAACTCAGACTCATACAAAGTAAAGATTTGTTTTGTATTATGTCAATCTACGTCAGAAAAGTAAAAACCAGCCTGTCGGTCGTTCTGTCACATGCTAAAGCATTTTGAAATCCGGGCTTTAACATTGTAAGTCCGCAGACGTACCGCTATGCCACGAAGGGGCAAATAGAATTTTGAATTGAATTTGAATTTCGCACAAAGCTATTCGAAAGCTATCTGCGCTAGCCGTGCATAACTTAGCAGTGTAAGACTAGAGGGAAGGCAGCTAGTCATCACCACCCACCGCCACCTCTTAGGCTACTCTTTTAACAACGAATATTGGAGTGGGGCGTCACATTATAACACCTCCACGGCTGAAAGGGCAAGCATGTTTGGTGCGACAGGAATTCGAACCCGCGACCCTCGGATTACAAATCGAACGCCTTAACACGCTTGGCCATGCTGGGCCTGGGGCAAAGAGAATTGTCAAACGGGGATTTACAATAAAAAAGCATAACAATGGCCATATACATCTGTGTGTGGACAATATTGCGCATATTATGGTTATTATTAGTGTTGACATGTTTTAGAATGAAAACTCCGATCTAAATTTGGATCGCATAACGATAGTAATGATATGTTTGTTCATAATTTTACTGTAAAACATTTTCACGTAAATACATCCTTAATATATGTGTCTGTTTATGCAGATCAGATTGCAAAATCTTTATTGTGAGAAAAATAAATTAAAAAGAATCATTATCTTCAGACTTTTTATTCTAATAATATTAGTAAATTAATAAAACTTTGTTAAGATTTGTTTTGAACTCGAGGTACTATTACGTAATTGCTCAATATGGCAGTAACAATATTCTCCTGGTGACAACGTTTAAAACTTTGTAATATAATCATCTTTCATGGCTTCATAGCAACGCATCCCTGACGAAACACCCTATAGTGGCAAAACTTGATACTATGATCTCGTAATCTTTGATGACGTCACACACATGGTATCTTCTGGCGGCAAGAATTGAAACTGTTAACTTTGATGACGTCACATCTTCTCCACTTTTCCTGAGGCAAACAAGCAGCGTAAATCTGCATCCTTTGCAGAGTAAAATGAGTTGCTGAATACTCACAATGGAGCAGGACTCGGAAAGAGGTACTAATGTGATAAAGTAGTCACATAAATCTCAGATGGACACAGAACAAGGCAGTATTGTGAGAAATTAATAATGCACAGTCAAGTTGGAAGAACGATACAGTAATATAAGCAACTTATAATACACAATCGACTAAGAAGCTCATGTAGGCAGTAATGTGACAAATTAGTAATACTCTATTGAGTAGCGATAGAACAATACAGTAACGTGTAAAATAATCAATACACAATTGAGTAAGACGAAGTATGAATCAGTGGTATTAAAAACAATAATACACAAATAAACATGAAAAAGTATGTGGCATGAAAATGAGAAATAATAACACACATATGAAGCCGAACAAAGCAGTAACGCAAAAAACCAGTAACACACAATTGACCAGGATAATGAACAAAAGAATAAAACGAAAAACAATAACACACAGTTGAGTGGGAAAAAATTGGAACAATAATGTGAAAAATCATTCATACGCAGTGAAATAGGACTTTGGACATTAAGGTGTCGAATGCTATGAAAACGAGTATCGCTACACAATTAAATGAAACTGTTTTATAAGTTGTTGTTTTTTAAAACTTTTGAGGAGTTAAGTACATTATCCTACTTGGATTATTACCTAGTGCAAGCACAAATACTACAAAATTAAGAATATAATTCAATAATGATCCTGGCTGAAGCACAATGTTCATTTAAACACAACTTGGTCAATAGTACAATACTTTTTTGCGCTTTGTTTAAATATAATCTATGCAGTAGTGAAATGATTCAACTTAATCGATTTAAGATATAATCTATGCATTAAAAGTTGCTAATAGAAATATGAATATCAGGGCTGAACTGGGACCAGTAAATATGTGTCGCAACATTTCATCACTGTGCAACCAATGACGTACCTCACTAGAGTGTTACTGTGTTACCAGCATTGAGCCTTTTTCTGTAGTATGTTTTCCTAAGAGGTTTCCTCTCTGCAATGGTAAGGGTTGTATCAGGATATCTGGTAATTTAAAAATCATAAATAAATTAGACTATGGTAGTACTTCTGATAATGTGTGTGTGTGTGAGAGAGAGAGAGTGAATAAAAAGTGATATACAGTTTGAATTACAATTATTTATTATTGCAAAACAATGACACTGTGTAATAATAAATGCTCGTGATTTCAAAGGTATATCATTTTTATTAATTAAGTGCCAAAGTATGCATGAGTAAACCAATTAATGCATATATATGTACACACACACATACATATATAGCTGTTGTTGGGTTTTTTTTATCACTGGAATCTTAGAATCATTCCATACTTTTTTTTTTTAATCTGAGATTAAATATTAACTTACTATGTTCATAACCCTTGGGACTATTAATACTTGAAACTGCTTTAAAGGCTATGCAACTAAGCACGAAATCTGGGCTTCTATGGCTCCCGGCTGTATTGAACGAATTTTACTATTTAAAGTACGCTTATAAATGTAACCTCCAGTTCGTTCCTCATAAATATAAAATGAAGAGTGGGATCGATACCTGCCTGGAGCTTTTCTATATACACGTAATAAGTATAGCAAGTTATGTAACTCAAATATTTTAAACTATTTAATAAATTAAGATATTATAAGTTTACAAACTACACATTACACTAAATGCAAACCTATATAGGTTATATGTTTATGTCTGACGTTTATCTGGTAATGCTTGTTCATTTGGCAGTAGTATAGTTATTTTCAAGCATTATTTTTCAGTTACACCAAATGACGAATGTGATATAGTTTTAGATCAAATAATTTGTGAAATAACTTGATAGGCCTACCAGTCAAATTTAGCACAATTATTTCAATAAAAATAAAATATAGCTCTTTGGTTATTACTATATTCTTTACTTCATCATGATGCTAAATTATTGTTGATTTCATGTTACAGTTTTTAACATTAATAATTTGATTTATTAATGTTATTTATTTTCTAATCTACTGTGTTAACTTGCAAAAAATTGCATTTAAGGCCATATATAAAAACTAGTGTGTGTCACGTTAGTCTTGATTTCTTGAAATATGAGTCTTAAAAGCCAAAGTGTGCTTATCCAGATAAAATAGTTCGATTACTATATACCAATTACGATTTTAGTAACGGGGGTCTAAGGGGACCATAAAAGAATATACTGATACCTTATAAGTGTAGTGAGTGTTGATATAATAAGCCTAAAGTAAATAGGTGGTGTGGGATAACCTAGTCTTGAGCCAAATGTATAAAATTTCATCATGAGGTAAAAATATCGACTCTAATTTAAACTTAAATAGTTTTAAGCTATTTTCCCTTTTATCACGAATGTTTTTAAATAAAAGAACAAACCTCTTTAATCAATACAGACTCTAAATAAAGAAAACAAAAAATAATTTTTTCGAGTTTTCTTGTCAAAATGCTTTATTTTATATTTTCAGTACCTAGACTAACAATATCAAGTTACAATTTTGTTGCTAAGCAACATGACGTAAAAGCATTTGTTGGAGCGTGGTGTCACTAAAATACATCGGCTCTTTTATATATTATAAGTTGTTAATCTAACTGATGTTTACAAATAATTATCCTATGAATACAAACTCATTTCATAAATGATCTTAATTTTCATTTACTCACAAAGGAAGTTAGCAGCGTTTGACTGTCTTGACTGCACTTTTCTATCTTTTTTGTTGAAACTTGATTTCGGAAAAATTGATTTATTTCAGTTATCTACGAAATGTAAATTTAGGGTGTACCGTGTGGAAGAGATTGTAATACTTGCCCTGTTATTTTTGAGGTTTTATATGCTAATAATGATAATTTTCAGCAGGATAGTAAATTACTAATTTCATTAACTCGTTAAAACAGTGGTTCTCAAACTGAGCACAGCAGGATTTTTCAAAATTTTCGAAGGAAACACAGCAATATCGACATCTGTCGGACGCCCGCGTGAACTACTAGCTCGAGTTAGTTCACAGTTTTAACATTAGGTCGCGCTACAATCCTATCGGTGACGTTCTGGAATGTTTGAGATGTTTTTGTTTACTTGTACTTTAAGCTAAGCCAGTAACTTCTTGAGCTTTCTCTTGTTTTAGAGTTTTTGTCTTTTTTTGTTTTTTCTTCGAGTCCGTCAGTATTCGAAATAAGTGAAGGGTGTTGTGATCATGTGTCTGCATGGTCTAGCGAAGTTCAGTGAATTTATTTATTTTATTTAGCTTGTGCATAAAAATTGAAAGATTTTTGAACATTAATAAGAAGTGTGGGAGAGAAAAAAAAGATAGAAAACCACAGACTAGTGGCAAAGTTGTGAAGAAACAAAAATATCGGAAATATGAAGATAGTTATCTAGATTTTGGTTTTACTTCGGTAGATTTCAGTCACGAAGAGTGTCTGCAGTGTGTATTATGTTTAAAAGTTTTGACTCCAGAGTACATGCTTCCAAATAGACTAAAACACCACTTAGAGACTAATCATCTTAACATGGCTAATAAATCCCGTGATTATTTTACCAGGAAGATAAAATAATTGAAGGAACAAAAAGATACATTTTTGAAATAAGCATCAATACCAACCAATACTTTGCTAGCATCGTAAAAGGTGACATATAGAGTAGTGAAATGTTAAAAGCCTCACACCATCGCGGAAGAACTGACTTTACCGGCTGCAGTAGATATGGTAGACATTATGGTTCGTGAATCTGTAAGAAGACTGGTTTCAAAAGTACCTTTATCGAACAATACAATCAGTCGTTTGTTTGTTTGCTTTGTTTGCATTGAATTTCGCGCAAAGCTACTCGAGGGCTATCTGCGATAACCGTCCCTAATTTAGCAGTGTAAGGCTAGAGAGAAGGCAGCTAGTCATCACCACCCACCACCAACTGTTGGGTCAATCTTTTACCAACGAATAGTGGGATTGACCGTCACATTATAACACTCCCATGGCTGAAAAAGTAAGCATGTTTGATGCGACCGGAATTCGATCCCGCGACCCTTGGATTACGAGTCGAACGCCTTAACACGCTTGGCCATGCCGGGCCCTCAATCAGTCGTAGAATCCAACACATCGCCGAAGACCTCAACGATCAGCTAATTGAAAAAATGAAAAAGAAAAAATTCAGGTTACAGCTAGATGAGGCGACGGATAGTAACAAGGATGCTCATTTGATTTGCTACACACGGTTCGTGGATGGTGACAAAATTGTGGAAGACCTTCTCTTTTGTAAAAGTATCATTGCAGGTATCAAGTATCAAGATTTGTTTGAGATCCTTGACACTATTATGTGTGAAAACAACTTGGACTGAACTAAATGTGTTGGCGTCTATACCAATAGTGGTCGCTCTGTGTCTGGTTGTTATGGAAGATTGCAGGTACTTAGAGAGAGCCAAGCTCTTATTGCACTTTAAACCCACTGCACAATCCACAAGGAAATCCTTGCGTCAAAGCACCCCAGTCCTCCACTGAACCTAGTCCTGGAAAGTATGTTGATAACGGTGAACTTTGTAAAAGCTTGGCCGCAGAAAGCGGCGAGGTTTTTAAAAACTGTGTGAGGATATGGGATATGAGCACACATTTTTGTTGTACTACTATAGCTCGCGATGGCTCTTCCGTGGAAAGTCACTGTCCCGTGTGTTCGAATTACGACAGGAACTCTATTCTTATCTCATAGAAGAACACGAATGCGCTAAAAACTTCTTGGATTTTTTTACTTTAGGTCAAAATTAGCATACCTGTGTGATCTCTTCGAAAAATTGGATGCGTTGAATCTCTCTTTGCAGGGAAGCAACGTGCATTTTCCGAAACTCGCAGAGAAGGTTTCATCCTTCAGAAAAAGTTATCACTATGGAGAAGAAAAATGAATGAAGATGGTGGCAAAGACTGTTTTCCCCTGTTGCAATAGTTGTTGTTTTTTTACATCCAATGGAGTTGATTTGACCCACGAAATAAAATCTGTTTATGAGGAGCACCTAATACAGCTCAGTGACTGGTTTGAAATTACTTTATTAGAAGATATGGAAGTTTGCATGGATCCAAGACCCATTCAAGGCTAAGACCCCATCTGAAGTTACCTTTGCAGAAGAAGAAAATTATATTGAGGGGTCTCGCGACAAGACTATAAAAACAGAATTTGGCAGCATGGTACTAACTGAGTTTTGGATATCAGTAAAATATGAATACCTGCTCTTAAGTGCTAAAGCTTAGCGAATCCTAATTCCATTTCTGACGTCATGAATCTGCGAAGCTGGGTTTTCAGCGGTTGCTGTGATAAAAAGTAAGTACTACTCGAAAATCAATGTGAAACAGGAAATAAGGATGGCCGTGTCCAATTTGATTCAAGGTTTGAGAAGGTGTGCAGTGCCCAACGGGCGCATACATCCAGTTAGTAATTGGGGTTATTCACAAATGAAATAAAAGTTTGTTTTTTTACTTTCAATTTACGTGTATTATTATTTCAAATGGCTGCTAAGTTCTTTGGACCAAACTATTTAATAAACGGAACTGTTAGGTTTTTCTTTTTGCCCAGGGGCGCCGTGAAAAAAAATACTAATACACTAAGGGCGCCGTGATCTGAGAAAGTTTGGAATACACTGTTGTATGATGAAGAGAACATAATGTGACATAAAACTTAATATTTTCACTGTAGTGAACTTTTAATAAGTTCAAGGTTGATAAATATTTCACGAAAGATAAGTGTCTTCAACAGAAAGCGTTAAATAAACTCATGATTAGTGGATTATAGGGTAAAATAAACCAAATACTTTAAATATGAGAGTTTTGGGTCAGGCAAATTGGTTAAGTTAATACTTGATAAGAAATATGATGGTTATTTTCTATAAATATCATCTGTGGCAGTTTCTATTGATAGCTCATATAATTATATTTAAACAGATGTTTTTGGAGAAAGAATTATATTACCAAAATAAAATATTTATTCAGCACGATAAGTCTTAGAAAGGAAAATAAGAAAATATTCTCAGCTCATTTACAGAGGTTTCGCTGAATGATTATCTTATAGTAACTCTTCTTTGTTTAAAGCGTTTAAGACCAAGTATATTTTACTTCAACTAGAGATAGCCTGCCTGTGGAAATATGTAATCAGTATGAAGTTGAATATAAAATATAATAAATATAGGTATTATTCAAGTGTAAAGTAGTTGAGATCATTTTTAGAATGTGTGTGTTTTCTTATAGCAAACACATCGGACTATCTGCCTTGTCCACCAAAGAGAATCGACTCTCTAATTTTAGCGTTGTAAATCCGAAGACCTACCACTGTCCCACCGGAGGGCCCATTTTTAGAAAGCTAGAATAACTGAATGTTTCTGATAAACATCAGTTTGATATGAGTAAACCTGTTAATTCATATATGTATTGTATATATGTATTCTTGTTTTTCCAATGGAATCTTAAAACAATTCCATACTTTTTTTAAGTATGAGATTTAATATTAATATGCCCCATTCGTAACCCTAGACACCATTAATATTTGAAACTGCTTTCAAGACTATGCGACTATAGAGAAAACCTGTCGAGACCATTTCTAGAGATCCCCCGCTCGTACAGTGGTAAGTCTACGAATTTACAACGCTAAAATCAGGGGTTCGATTCCCCTCGGTGGTCTAAGCAGATAGCCCGATGTGGCTTTCACATAAGAAAACACACACACACCATTTTTAGAAAGATACATTGAGGTGAATATTTCTGATGAGCATTAATTAATTTCATAAGAGTAAGTACATAAATTAATATTTAACTTAACGTGATCACGAAAATACAAACAAACAGGGAAAATAGTTCTGTATGGTACACAGGTTAAAAATAGAAAATAATGAAGCGTATTATAAGTAAAGTTGTTAGTGCTTTTTGTGCTTAAGAAGTTGCTCAACAATCAAACTGTGTTTATTCTGTTAAATTGCAAGAAGTTTTGTTTGCTTATTTTCTTAATTAGGCGAAAAGATACATTAAACGTATCTGTGCTAATTAGCCAATGTGGGCTACCCTTTTACCAATGAATAGTCTGATTGATCATTACATATAATGCCCCAAGGCTGAAAGGAAAAGCATGTTCGATAGACGGAAATTCGAACCACCAGCTTGTTAGTCGACCGCCCTAACCTCCCGTAGAAAGATTACAACGGAAAAGACTAGTTACTACTGTTTGTTAACTCCTGTCGAGAGAATGATGAATTATAAATACCATATTAACTTTTGTCAGGAGGATAATTAACTTAGTCCAAAGAAACCAGATGGTGTTGATTATAGGAAATAAATTAGGTCTAGTCAGCAGAATTTGAGAGAACATTTTACTTGTCTGTGTAGGATCATAAATCCTTTTATATAAAAAGCTTAAGTTAATTTATTGTTATCTGTAATTCTGATTAAATTTCGTACAAGAGACTGCTATGTTAGATATTTAGGGTGAGAAAACTAATTGCCATTGCAACAAAAAATAGTTACAGACAAAAATTGATTGAAGTCTGATAAAATGAGTAAGTTCATGGAATATAAAAAAATATTGTAAAACACTAGAAGTACGAATTAATTTTTAGATACACTTTGTTTTCGGTATTGAGTACTCATTTGATAAAAGAGGCCCAGCATGGCCAGGTGGGTTAGAGCGTTCGACTCGTAATCCAAGGGTCACGGGTTCGAATCTCCGTCGCACCAAACATGCCCGCTCTAACAGCCCTTTCAAGTTGTTTTAATGTTACGGTCAATCCCACTATTCGTTGGTAAAAGAATAGTCCAAGAGTTGGCGGTGGGTGGTGATGACTAGTTGCCTTCCCTCTAGTCTTACAGTGCTAAATTAGGGACGGCTAGCGCAGATAGCCCCCGTGTAGATTTGCGTGAAATTCAAAATAAACCAAACCAGCACCAGCCATTAGTATCTTAGCACGCTTCCAATACAGAAGATTCATCACGTAGTATAATACGCGATATAGGATAACATTAAACATTTATCTCACTACCTATAGTATGCAGAAAAGCTGTTCTTTGTATACGTGTAATTTTATAAAGATTTAAATTTACTCTACACAAGAAGCACAGGTAATGGTTTCATCCAAAAAGATTAGCCGTCATAGGCAATGGTTTCATCCGAGAGAAACCAGTAATCACAGCAAGTGGTTTCATACAAGAGTAATTAGCAGTCACAAGTGTTTCTTTTTTCAAAAAAGTAAAAACTCGTTACTACCATATTGGTTATAAGTATTTTTTATGGTCGTTATGTTGTATTAGTTCGTAATTCTAGTTTCGACTTTCTTGTGATTTGGATTGATCACTGAAGTTATTTGTAATAATTCATTTTCACTGATTATAAAGAAAAACAATATTCTTGTAGCGCATTCTTTCCTTGGAGAATTTATTTTTAATTGTTTAGAATGCAACAATAACGACTTATCATATATCATCCTTAATATTTATTACAGGCTGTATTCACTTGTACACAGGTTACAGTTCTGAATCCGTAAATAACCTGGGGCTTTTATTGTAAATTCCAAATGTAAAGATAGGTCAAACTTACGCGAAAACATAGAACCTTAGCTTTGATCAGTAAACATACATGGGATTTAACGAGTACCTGAACAATATTTTTCTTTGCTGAATGACTATTTAAGTTAATAAACTACAAACATTGAATATATACGATTATTCGCAAACTTCTCTTGCTTATTAGTAAAATATATACTGCACTCACTAACTGGCACCCTGCCTTTAAATAATTGCTTACCCGTACTTATAATTAATGTTTATCGAATTTACTAGATCTTACCCTCGTTCACTAATATTAAAATGAAAAGATTGAAAAGTTAGCTTACAATGATAAAGATTACTGAAAATTACCAACTATACGATGTTGTTTTATTTGTTCAAAGCCACACAATGGGTTATACGTACTTTTCTCACCACATGGAATCGAACCACAGATTTTAACATTGCAATTGTAAACTTAATGCTAACTTAATCGGGGTCCTTTTAAGAAAGAGAATAAAAAATAAATTCACACATAATAGTACTTAAAATTAATTTCTGATCACAGCAAGCTATTTAGTCACCTTAAAATAGTATGTTTTAGTCCAGTATCGAATACAGCTAATATAATATACTATCCTTAGTCTTTTACTATTAGATAATAGGATTCATTGTCTAATAAACTGGATATCCTCACTGTTAGCATTATTTTTGGTCATTGTTCAAATAATATTTCAAGAGGTTTTGTTAAAGAAATTTATAATAGTTCTAAGTCCACACAAAACTAAAGATAAAAAACAGTCCTTACAAAAATAAAAATATTATATACATTAAACATTAAAACCAATACTGTTAAAGAAAGAATAGAATAGAAATTATTTATACAACAGATACAAACTAATATTTTATTTTATCAGTATAAGTAAAACATATCTTCCCTAAAAACGCATTGAGACCATGGAAAACCCAGTAAGCAATTTCCACAGTGTAATTTTCGAGTAATTCTAGATTTCAAAAAGTCAGTTACTTTTTAATTATATAATCGGATAACAGAATAACACAGAAAAGAAAAAATAACGTTTATGTAAGTAATATGTAATACATTAAATGAAGAACAAAATTGTATAACAAATAGTAAAATACATTTACTGGAATTAAAATACCCAAATTAAATACAATAAAAACAACAAGTTACCTTAATATACTACGAAGTGTGTGTAACACAGATCATCTGCTTTAGCTAACTCCCTTCACTTTCCAGTTACATATGAGGTTTGTTTGTTTTAGGGCAAAGCCACATTATTTAAACTCTAAAAGACTAGCGAAACTGTATAAACAATGACAAGATACGAAAAACGTAAAGAGCCCAACACTGATGGACGAGTGCACCATGTCTATGCCACACAATTCCAACATTTTCAATTTTTATAAAAATATCGTGAGAAACAAATAAACACATGAAAACTCCCAATGTCATTCCTTCAGCCTTGCAAAAAGATATCACTGTAGTATATTTCATGTAAATTGGTTAACATGTTGATGTATACTTCACAAAAACCGCAAAATGAACTTTACATGGTAAAAGATCTAGAAAAAGACGAACATTAAAAAAAACTGTTTACATTTCTATACGGGGCCTGTAAAAAAGTATCTTTGTAACAAATTTATTTTAAATTGGATGAATTACAAAGGACCAATGGTAAAAAAAACAACCCAAAGTTATTCTTTGGGTAACATTTTGAACTCCCCATAATTATTAAAAATGGCAAAACCGACATTTTTGTTTGTTTGTGTGTAATATTTATAAAAGTATCTTTGTATCAAATTATATGCAAATTGGTCAAACTATGGCTCATTAATTGACCAAAAACTTCCAGATCATGCTTTCTTGCAAATTCTGACCCCTTCCCCTACAAAAAAGGCTTAAAACAGTTAAATCCAACTTTTTTTTTTGTATGTCATTGTGGTGGGTCCATGAAAACTTCATTTCTACTAAGGTTAAGATTCGTTGTTACAAATATGACGGGACAGGAGCCCAAAATATACATTTTTTTGAGGTTTGTCTCATTTTTGACACCATAAAATCCTTAGAAAAAGGCCTGAATGATAAACAAGATGAAAACATCTGGACGTAATTGACCCTACCAAATTTCAAGTGTTTGGAAGAAGAAGAAATAATAGGAAAATAGAGACAATAGTGGAACGTTGTGGGATACGTTTTTTGTTGGTTTGTTTTTGTTTTTAATTTATACGTTTGCATTATTCTTGGCTTAAAGGAGTTTTTATTGTCGCATGATGCGCATGGCTTAATTATAAGAACATTCTTGAAAGTTTAGGAAATGATTTAAGCAATATAAACCGTTAATCATCAAAATTAGTGAGTTGATCAATTGATTTACCGAGGTAGGTTAGTTACTAGTTAGTTATAAATCGTCTATTACTTTGTTTTGGGGAATATCAGATTTGTGTTGATGAAAACTACGAAGCCTATGTGTATATAATGTCAACCTACTGGCAAAAGGAAAGGCAACCAGTCAACAGTACCCTTCATTCTACACTAAAATATTTGATTACCACTCATTATTATACAATAATAGCTTAAAGTACAAGAAATATTTCATGGTAATTCACGAATTCAGACCCTATTTCCAGCTCAGAAATTCAGAGCTCTACCACAAGTTAATCCACATCATAGGAAAGCGAGAAAGTGCCGTACGTAAAAAAACAAACTAGTTAGTGACATTTCGTTAGCGTTTATTGTAGTGGTGTAAACTCACGTCTATCAATAAATGTTAGTTAAGAAAATTTACAACCAAAAAAATGGTTTTCGTTGTAAATAAGTAGACTGGACTTTATTATTATTTTTTTTTTATAATTCAAAATAATTCACCCAAAAATAAAACCTTTTACAATAGTATACTCTTCAAAAAAAGAAACGCAAAAGGCAAAATATGAGGCAAATTGTTAACAAGTTTATTCCGGTAGTTCTGTATGACATGTGTGAAACTTTGCACATTCACTGCTGAACATCCAAAGTCTGCAAAGGCGAAGTCCACGCTCACTAGGTGAAGTTTAACGTCACTCAACGTCAATAACGAGTATGCCCCCCGTGAGCATCAATAACTGCTTGGCATTTCCTGCCTATGGAAGCGATGAGATGACGAATCACATCCTGTGGAGTGGCTGTCCACTCAGCCTGCAAAGCTGCTGCAAGCTGAGATAGAGTCTGCGGTTGAGGTTGTCGCCGTCGCAGACGTCGGTCCAACTCGTCCCAAAGATGTTCGATGGGGTTTAAATCTGGTGATCTGGAGGGCCATGGAAGAACGTTGATGTTGTGGTGTCTCAAGAAGACAGTGGTGAGTCGGGCTGTGTGAGGACGGGTGTTGTCGTGTTGAAAAGCGTCGTTGACGTTCACCATGATGGGTTGCACATGGAGCCCAAGAATCTCGTTGACGTATCGTTGAGCCGTAAGATTCCCTCGAATGTGCTAAAGGTCTGTTCTGGCATTGTAGGCGATGGCAGCCCACATCATGATGCTGCTACCACCAAATATGTCAACATCCTGCACACAGTTTGCTGCAAAACGTTCACCTCGGCGACGGTAAACACGGGGCCTTCCATCGTGCCTACGAAGCATAAAACGTGATTCATTGCTGAACCAAACATGCCTCTATCGTCGATGAGGCCGTACCCGTTGTGCCCGAGTCTACTGCAGCCGTGTGACGATGTTGCTGGGTGAGGATGACGCCTCTGACTGGACGTCGAGGAAGGATTCCTGCATCTCGTAGACGGTTGCGTACGGTCTGATCGGAAATCCTACGCAGCCCTGGTATGTTTGAGGCAGTAGACGTCGCAGTGGTGGTCCTATCCCGAAGGTGACGTAACCGGATGTTGCGACCTTGTGCGGGCGTGGTCACACGAGGTCTGCCAGATCGTGGACGGTCACGAGTTGATCCATGTTGTTGGTGACGATTCTATAGCCTTGTGATGGTGCTTGGGTGGACATTCACAGATCTGGCAACATCTGATCGAGATTCGCCTGCTTCCAAGCGACCAATGGCGTTGTTGCGTTGTGCTTCAGTCAGTCTTGACGTAACTGTATTGCGTGTCGGTGGCTTAACACTGAGCTATGGAAACCGAGAACCCGTCACTTTTATAGGGATTTTGCACATGTTGCACTTGCAGAACATGCAGATCTCTCAAACAAATTTATTGGACACGCATGCGTTTTGGCGAAAAATACGATGTTTTCCTCCGTTTTCAAAGTGCACAACTTTTGTTGTCATTTTGGTTTGACAATCAGTGCCTTAACACGTGTAACATCACATACTCTGAGCTTGTAACGTTATTACATATATTTCTCTTTTAAATAACAAAAATATCCCTTTTGCGTTTCTTATTTTGAAGAGTATAATAACAAGAATTAAACAAAAACACAACAACGAAGTCACAACAATTATGACAATAGGAAACCAATCAAAAAACGTTAAATTTTAGAAGGTTGTGATTTTTCGTGAAGTCATTTATCCTTTATTTAATGTGTTTTGTGTGTTTTTCTTAGAGCAAAGCCACATCGGGCTATCTGCTCAGCCCACCGAGAGGAATCGAACCCCTGATTTTAGCGTTGTAAATCCGGAGACATACCGCTGTACTAGCGGGGAGCAATCTTTAATTAATCAAAAAGTATATTATTAATTCCTCACAATATTGAATAAACTTGGATTTAAGTGCCCACTTAAATGTTAAATGTAGCGTAATTAAAGTGATCTCTGTGTCGAGTGTAAAATTAAACGTTTGTCTCGTATGTACGTAAAATGTGTGTGATGATTGGTTGTTTTTGAATTTCGGGCAAGAATACACGAGAGCTATCTGTAATAGCCGTCCCTAATTTAGCAATATAAGACTAGATGGAAAGCAGTTAGTCATCACCGCCCACTCCTGGGTTACTCTTTTACTAACGAATAACGAGACTGACTGAACCCTACTTATAACGTCCCCACGGCTGAAAGAATGGGCACATTTGGTGTTACGAGGATTCGGGCCCATGATCTTCAAGTTACAAGTCGAACGTTTAAATCACCTGGCCGTGCATGACCATCTCTCTCTGTATCCAGCATAATACAAAACATTTAAAGTAGGTACAATGAATATGTGTACTATTTGTTTAGTTTTCTTTTTTCCGCTATTGCTATCGAATAATGTTACAAACAGATTCGACCAAAGTAAAAACTACATAATAAAATTGATGAATGAGCCCCTTCCACAATAAACTTCGATGTAAGAAAAAAACATTAAATATATTAATGGTAGTTAAGGGTTCCTTTAACGGCATGAAAAAGGACTTCTTCATTTACAATAGAAATATAATAGTAAACGTTTTACATGCTACGAACAGATAAATGACGCACATATTTGTCGTTTTTGTCAGGAGGCCTCAAGACTTAAATTAAATAATGGTCCTTTTGAGAAATCCTTCGAACAGGCCAAATATTAATATTATGATATAAGATATATATCTATGAACACAGACATTATCGATTATGAATTATGGCTGACAACAAGGTATGGCAAAGAAAGAATTAGTTTGAATATTAGTCTCAGTAGAATGTTAATTTTTGTATATATATATATATACATAATGTTAAAGAAAAAATCATGTTTTATCTAGATTTAATCTTCTATGAGTTCATGTCAATTTCATTATTTACAGTAGATAAGTGGAACTCCAGTTCAAAAGACAGTAAACTTTAATGTATTGCTATCGAATATTCGTTTAAATGCGTGAGAAATAATTTTATTAGTTTTATGTTAAGCACAAAGTAGCACGCTAGAGATACCTGCGTTATGCATATGGCAGGGATCAATGCCGGAATTTTAACGTTATAAACTTTGAAGCTTGCCGGTGAACCACAGATACGCTTGAGAAATAATAATAAATCCTACTTAATACAAACTCTATAAATGATTAAGTAATAAATGTTTCTGAAGTGAAAGTTATACAAACGGCAACTGGGAGTTACTGAAGTCCATGAACTAAACAAAATAAAATGCAAGAACAATAACAATCATTACACTCGTACGCGTTTTATCCATTTAGATTCAGATTTAAAACATTGTGAATACACAGATGTATACACTTTATAGCCCTTAAAACTTCTGAAAATTGCATTAACAACAATGAACACATATAAACAATTTAAATGTAGCTATAAACATATATATATATATATTTATTAGAGATTGAACTTCTGTTTATTTACAGTTAATATATATATATATGTATTCACACATCTCAAGGCATTTTTTTGTAACAGCAAGCAAAAGCAAAATTAGTGAACATGATTTTATTAAATATTTTAAACGAATATTTTAATGAAAAAATACATACAAAACGTGTACAAATATTAAGGATATTGTTTTAATTATGCTTTTTGCCTCACTTTTTTCAATAAAAAAGTGTCGAATGTCAGAATATTTGATAATTACTTTATTGAAAGCGATGAAATCTAAGCAAATTGTAGCTTTTGTCCCTAAATGTGATAAAAAGACTGGAAAATAAGTAGTGTAGAAATAATGTCAAAAATTGTAGCCTCGTTCATAAGACGTTGTATTATATTTCTGAGATAATCATGACAGTTTTCAGACACCTCGTTATGTCTGTCCTGTTCATCTTTATCTGTATCTTGCTCTCATTGTCATCGTATTTAAATAAGTAGCTGTACCGCTGAAAAACAATAATTGTTTATACAATAGTATAACTATACGATATTCTTTAATAGTTTAAAAATCGAGATTATTTATGTAAGTAAATGGGAAGCTTTATAAATTTCTTTATATTATTCAAAAATTAAATTAGGAGCAAATAAGTAGGGAAGACATCACTACATGCTTGATGGAGGAGCGAGTGCAGATTGTAATACGTTTTACAAAGAAAAATATTTTTGGGAAATGGGCCTATCATCTCTCAACGCACTCATACAGCAGTATTCATGTATTAAGGTTTTGTATGTGTGTGAATTTCTTCTTTTGTTTATAACACGTAGATTTCCCGAAGTGTTACCCTGTTGAATTCTAATACTTCGTGATGACGAGAAACCTACTTGAAGTAAAAATGTATCTCAGGAAAACTGGTATGGGTGCTGACACTTTTACTACAATAAAACAGAGAACAACATTTTGACCTTCTTAAGACTTATTCAGGTTAAAAGAAAATGAGCTAAGAAGGTCGAAACGTTGTTTTCCACTTTATTTTGGTAAAAGTGTTAATACCCATACCAGCCGTCCTGAGATACAGTTCTACTACTTGTTCCAGAGACCCCCGTTATAAAACTATCGCTAAATGTGATGTCTGTTACAAAATAAGTTGATGAATTTGTCATATTTGATCAGACCATTTGGTTCAAAGTGTCATTTAAACTAGAGATGTTTAGTAGAATAAATATAACCAACTTAGGTTTAACCTCACAGTCATTGAAACGCCACGCACGGGCATTAGATTCACACTGAACACTATGTGCCTCACATCTTTCGTGAAAGGTCTTGGTGGGTCACTTAACTGTTTTAATTAAAATGTGTACTTTCGTGTTGGAAATTACCTTAGATATGGTCAGTCTCATTTTAAGTTAATGTGATGATGACTTTGAGTATTTTGGGACATTAAATATATTAACAATTTGTAGTCGTTGACGTGTGCCTGAGTTAAAAACATTGCACATTCTCACTTGCTACATGTGTGTTTTACAGAGCGTTGAAAAAAACGCAAAGCTAACTCCATCTAAGAAAAACAGCCCTAGTGAACTCAAAAAAAAAAAAAAAAAGATATACATGAAGAACACGAAACGCTAAGTTCGGAAATGGTTCCTAATAGAACGACACTTCACGATTTAACTTATATTACCCATATTAATTTTCAATAAATAACTTAAATACGTGAATCACAACATTAATTAGAATGAAGTTGATTTATTTGTAATATATATTTTAACCGCTAATATGTGCGGTAAAAATAAAAATGAAAAACAAAATATGTCAACTTATTTCTAAATAATATTTGATTCAAACTTTTTCAAACATAACTTTTTTCATTTTCTTAAATTCTCTAGTAAATTATTTCTTTATGTCAGTTAAATGTTTTTGTTTTTTCCTCCCCTTATGTTGCTTTAAAATAAAATAATTACTACAAAATTAATTTTCTCGATATTTGAACAAAGATCTTCTATTATCCAAACATCATTAAATTCTTAGAGCATTTAAATAAGAAAAGTGAAATAAAAATATAATAGCACAAGATGTCAACAAAAATTCTGAACATGTTCGTAACCTGTTGATTTTATTACCTATAATTTCAAAATATCATGACTTAATTAATTTACAGCAATATTATATTGAAACAATCAGCCAAATTGGAAATTTATAAATTTGCTATTATATTAATGTCGTCGTAAAATATTGCGTCTTACGTTTCAAAATTACACATGAACTACAACTGTAGTACCTACTAATAAAATAAAGAAAAGGTGGTTTGGTGAACAAAGGTATTTGTGGACTTTTTTCTCCTGCGACAAACAACTGTAGCATTAATTACACTTATTTATCTCTGACTCTCCACATTTACAAACTTACTTTTTAATTACATAAAATACGTAAAACTACAGTGGACTGGTTGTTACCTAAAAATATATACATTCCGAACATAACGACAATATCTAACTACGGTGAACAATCACGTAAGACATATACATATATTTTTTTTTTTATAAACAGATAATGTTACGGAATGCCGTTATGTTCACACCACAAGTTTTATTTGAATCATATAGATCCCTGTAATGCATGTATATAATGAAATGTCAATCCATGTTCCCGTTTTGCTTGAAGAATTTAGGCTTAAAACCCATTGGCATGTTTCATGTGAAATTAAAATATATCCTTATTCATATTTTATATATGTTGTTATTTATAATGATATTAATTATTTACTTCCTTCATTGATAGCAAATGTAAGAAATAACTTAGCTTAAAGATCAATAAAGTAATTTTTTTACAACGTTATGAGTTATGAAGTAACTTTAATTATTATTTGGGATTTTATTAAATAAATATTTCCTTGAGATTGTTTTTCCAGCAGCTCACTTCATAGGGTTGAAAGAATATAAAAGTGTCTGACAGGGTCTTTCTAAAGTTAATGAAAGAAAATGGTTACTTTGTAAACAATCATAATAATTTAACACAGTTGTAATTTGGACAGCATTTATACACAAATAAACCACAAAACATTAATTCCAAACAGTTTAACTTTTGTTGAGAGTCTTTTAAAGAAGCATTATGAATTCTTTCTTACAGATTTCGCATTTGCATTGAAACAACGAACTGATTCGGTTATAGCTTTTTAACGCCAACAGTTTGATTTACAAATTTTGCTTTGAAAAACGGCTTTACGTAATTAAACAGTATTTACGATATAAACTGGTCAAAATATTCCCTCGTTTGCGTGGAATATGTTCCGTATACGAAAAAAAGCCGAGAGTATGTTGACTAGTCATCAAATCTCCCTTCATAAGCTACGCAGGAAACAACAAGAGGTTTATAACCTGACGTTGACATACAATGAAATAATTACTGAGGAAAGAAAGCTAGAGAGTGAAAGTTCGATTTGTGATGAACTAGGCCGTTCTATCCTTCCAAATATTAGATTTCTCTGGTGTCACACCACACTGCCAAATCTTTAATCCTTGAGCAGCTTTGTGGCTCTCTGGTTGGCGGCTGTGATCCGTGACTCATTGGATGTTGCCTAAAGTTTGATATACAATAAAAATGATCATTATTTCACCAACTACAGAGTTATTTGTTTGCTTCTGTACACGACACGCAATTGGTTTGTCATGAAATGCAGTGAAAGTGGAAAAGGAAAGTTCATTTACTGAAGGATAGAGATAATACTAAATGATCATGCAGGTTTGGACATTCAGATTACGAAGAAAATAAATTATAACCATATCTCAAACAATCAGTTTATATATGTTAAGTTAAATTAAACTTTATACTGAAAACGTATAATTTTAAAATAAGGTAGAACGGAGAATTTAGAAAAAGCAAATAACGTTTTCAGCACAAACTAGATTAGCTACCAGTGGTATAATTACAAATACAAACGGATTTTTCTCCCAAAACAAATAATTTGGTACAATTATTATGATAAAACTACGTGTTTTAAAATAATGATTTCATAAACTAGAAATAAACTTACAAATAATTCATATATAGGGGAAAGGTGAAGTAAGACAGTCACATTAAATAAGAATACAATTCTTCGCGATCAAAATGGAAAAGGTTTTAACATCCAATTTGTTTCACTATAGACATTTCCAATCAAAAACAATGGTGGGACATAGAATTTTAGAAATTGAAAAAACAATCTTGAAATTGGGACCCGTTTTACATATCAGGTTGGATAAAACAACTCATCAAGATGGGATAAAGTCGATCCCATCTGACTCATAAGAACAGCGATCTAAAATAAAATTCTAAATTTGACAACTACAATTAAATCACTTGAATGTTCCCGCCATGAAAAAAGTTGTGCAATTTTAAGAAATGGTGCAAACGCAAACTAACGTGGCAGGGGTTAAGTTTAGAGAGAGAGAAATCAGAAGAGTTCTCTCTCTAACTGGGGTGTTCAGGAACGTTGTAGTTCCTCTTCGTCCCCTCGCATGAGAAAATTTTAAAATATCCGTGGAATTTTTACTTTATTTTTAGTATTTCGAAAATGGAGTGGGGTATTTGTGAGTGAGAGAAAGAACGGGAGAACTGGACGAGTGCGGCGAAAGTGAAGATAAATGGTGCAAAAGAACGCATGGGGCAATATAGTATATTGCAGTGAAAGCCTAATGCGGTGGGAGACGCCACTGGTGTGGAACAAATCAATCGCACATTAAAAACATCAGAGAAGGCAAAGTGTGTGTATGTTTTTTGTTTCTTTTTTATAGTGTATTCGGCTTTCTATAATTCGTTATTATTTGAAATTATCAAAGTAAAATTCCCTGAAATATCTGCTTCGTAACCATAAAAGTTCAACTGAGGTCACACCAATCATTCACATTCGCACTTGTAACCCTGTGTTTTTGTGTACAGAATCTCATTACGAATAATTACATATAATTCAATACAGATGCCAGTATGCCATAAATGATGATCTAAAGGGGTAGTTGTCTTTGTTTTTTTTGTTTTTTTAATTTCGCACAAAGCTACTCGAGGGCTATCTGTGCTAGCCGTCCCTAATTTAGCAGTGTAAGATTAGAGGGAAGGCAGCTAGTCAACACCACCCACTGCCAATTCTTGGGCTAGTCTTTTACCAACGACCGTAACTTTATAACGCTCCCATGGCTGAAAGGGCGAGCATGTTTGGTGCGACCGGGATTCGAACCCGCGACCCTTTGATTACGAGTCGAACGCGTTAACCCACCTGGCCATGCCGAGCCAGGTAGTTGTCTTAATGAAAGGGACCGTCTTACCTCATTTTCTCATACATAATTAACTATAGTTTATTTAAAGTAACAGCATAAATATCTATTAGACAATCGTTATTTAAAGCTTTGCCTTGTGTTATATCTTTAAATTAAATTTATTTAGCAAAATAATTGATCAATTAAAATAAGTACAATAAAACAGATTGAGAAGTCCTTTAATGTGATTTGCGTCTTTAAGTTTAGTATTACAGAACCTAATAAATGTAAATATTTTAAAGTGGTATCAGAAAGATCATAATATGATTTCAAGTACATTTAAATGCGGGGAGGTCTCAGTATTTACAAACATTAAAGAAAATTACAACAAAATGTTTGTTTAACGAAGGTTATTCATCACCTTTTGGTTGATTCTGTCCAATTGTCTATTCTGAGATTCAATTTCACTTCCCATATCGATGGCCATGTTACGCAGGTTTCCGACCATTGTGTTAACCTGTTGCATGTTTTCTTCCATTTCTTCTTCATGGACATCGTTAGTAATCCTGTAAAGTATATATACCTTATGGTTACATCAAAAAACACAGTTTACGTTATGTCTTATAATCGTAACACTTGAATAATATTAGTTTTCTTTGTCTAGAAAATATCAGATCATTTTATTGCAAACATAACAGAAATTTTACTATTCAGTATCAGGACATTTATGCTGTATCTATAACACGAGCTTAGCTTTCTTCCTTTTATATATCAGGCTATATATCTTCAATAACAAGTTCAGCCTCCTCTGTTAAATAAGGTAATATAATAACACACACTTAGCCTCTTTTCTTGTATAATATCAACACATTTTACTCCACAAGTGACAATAGCTTAACTTTTTTTTATTACAACATTTGGACATCTTAACATAGAAATAATACAAGCTTATGGCCATTTTTCCATCGTATTTGGAAATTTGCTATAACAATGATAAGATTAGCTCCATCTCTCGTATGATATCAGGTCGGGACTTCCATTGGTGAGAATAACAAACTCAGCTCCTTTACTTCTATTATATGTCAGTTTACAGTCCTATGCATACTGTGTGGAATTGGTTTGTTTTTCTCATAATTCATCCCACAATTTTGGATCTAGCAGAACCAGACTAGCATGTTCCCAGAAGATCAACCAAGCATAATGGAGTTATGGAGCAGGTTTTCACGGACTTTGAATCCAAATTTGGCGTCAGATGTTGTGTGCCTATCTCCGATTTGTGATCTCGAGGGTGCTATGTTTGAAACCATGTTCATATCCCAACTAAGAGTTGTTTAGGTACTACAGACTGAAATCCTAACAGTGTTTTGGAGTAGGGACACTCTTTGGGGCTAGCTATAGAAGTAACTGGAGATAATGAAGTAATTCGATCAGCACACTTAGCTCTTTATGAATTATGAGGAGACTTCGAAACAGTGCTGTTTTATGTCAATAATAACTCAACTGCCTCTGTTATATGTTACATATTACTTTTACACAGACATAAATTTGCTCTTTCTCTCTTGTAATATCAAGTTCAACGATGAGTAAAACAAGAAGGTATCTTTCTTTTTAACGTAGTCAGTGGAGCCCCTCACTAACGACTTCAAAAATGCCTCTACAAAAAGGTCGTTAATGAGAGGGAGTCGTTAGTGAGGGGTGGATACCCAATTCGTTATCAAGATTTAAATTATGTACGTTTTTATAATAGGCAAAGTGTTCAAATACTGACTGGATATACAATCGTAAACTAAAGAAATTACTAGCACTATGACCAATAACAAGTGTCCGAACTTTCTCTCCAGACATCCTACAACAAATCATTACTGAAACACTTTCTATCGAAACTTTTACACCGGATGTCGATTCTCCCTTCTTGACCATTGATTTCGTTGGAAGTGATCTGTATTGTATCCCAGTCTCATCAGCGTTAAATATGTCATTAGGGGAATAGCCTTCACAGATGGATGGGAGACGATTAGTCCAATCTTCAACTGCTTCTTGAGAAACTTCAGCACTTTCGCCACAGAGAATAGCTGCTTTGATATTATGCCTTTTTACAAATCTATCTTACCATCCATTGCTAGCAGAGAAGCCTTCATCGCCAAGCTGAGACGCCAATATTAATGCTTTTTCTTGAATTAGTTTCCCGGTAATTGGTAGATTCCTGGATCTTGTATTCACAAACCACTGCCACACCTTCTCATCCAACTCGTCGTATAGGAATCTTCTCTTGTTCTGCTTTTTTTCTGGATTTTCGCCTGTTTCCCACTTTTTCAAAATGTTTTCTTTCTCTTTAAAGATTGTCTGAATTTGGGTTTTACCAACTCCAAGATCCGTGGCGATTTTTATTGCAGTTTCCCCTTTGTCGTGTCGTTTAATGACGGAAACTCTTTCTTCTAAGTTAAGCAACTTTCTCTTCGACATTCTGGTGAAAAATGAGTCTGTGTTATGAGGAATCTTCATATTATGCACACTAATCCTGTCTGTTAAATAATCCGATTTAGTGTTCCTAATTCATTATGTACTATAGAATAAGCGCACTGAGCGCATTGAGAATAAGATTAATTTACCAATGAAAATTAATCTTCTTTTCGATTCGACGCACTGGAAATAGATTTATTGTTGAAGTAGATTACGTAATACTGTTTAACTACAGAATAATTAAACTCATTTGTAATATGCCATAAATGAGAAGGCAGACCGTTATGTAACTTCACAGAATATGCCACATAATAATGTCACTTAGTCGTTAGTGAGAGGTAAAATAATCAAAATTGTTCAATTTGGTAGGTCGTTAGTCGCGTTTGAGGGGAAGTCGTCCACGAGGGGTCAATTTAATGCAAACAGGGTACCGTCAAAAATTTTCCGGTCGTATGACAGGGGAAGTCGTTAGTAAGGGGGTCGTTAGTGAGGGGCTCCACTGTATCACAAAACTGTATTGTAATAACAAACAAGTTAGTGTCTTTTCTTGTTTAACATCATTACATCTTACTGTAACAATACACAGTTAAGTGTTTTCTATCCTTCGAATAACATTGTTCCTTTTTCTTTTCTTAACGTAACAACAACATAAACTTAGTGCCTTCTCTGTCTCTCTCGTATAACATAATACAATACTAGAACATCTTACAACAACGATAACAAACACATAGCTCCCTTTCTCTTTTAATTTTAGGACTTGTGATCGTAAGAACAAAATAATGTACGTTTTTAATATAAAGTACTTAAAAATGTAAAGTTTTGGCCAGTCTTTTCTCACTTACGTTACACTTAAATGAAACACTTTACTGAATCAGTAGGAGACGTAATAACTTTAGGGGACTATTTAATTACAAAACTAGTAAAGTGCGTGATCATTGTGCAGTAATCAGTGTAGCATGTTACCGTCTCTATCAGCACGCTTCCTGAGACAACGTTTTAAAGAGAAATTAATACTTAATAAAGCAGTAGCAGAAAATAAATTTACATAACGTACGTGCTTTATTTCAGCATAAAAACAGTTCAGGTATCATAAACGCAGTTTTGTCAAGGAATGTTTACGTATGAACTGAAAATGAAAAAATAACACAGAACAAGTCGTAATTATGCGTGCAACTAAAAGAAACAAAAACTCAGAAAATGTTTGCTCGTGTACTTAGTTTGATATCCTTTGCTGTAATAAGTCCATTCATTCTCTGTGAAAACAAACGAGTTTCATGTTATCTGCTAACACGCTCTTCAGATTCAGAAACATTTATATTACACGTGCCTCCATGAAAGTTCACCTTATCAACCGAGAACAAAGTTAACGATTTCTCATTTCAAGTCCTAACTTTATTTCTTATATCTTCAAGGTTTTTTTTTTCTCACTATCAGTTGTTTAATATATATCTTATATCATCAGACTTTTGTTCACTGCTACAAACGCAAGGAATATCGTTGATGAAAAACGACAAACAATAAACATCATGATAAAGGAACACAGTAATGATATGTGATTGCAGTCAAGTAAACCGAGTTAATCACTTTCTACAGGAACAACATGCATTTGCTATACACTGACGTGTCGTCTCGGATCAAAACCATAACACCATGTTAGACATGTTTTGTGTCTATGTGTGTTTGACGTTCAATGCAACCGCAGTAAATTTTGTTAGAAGTATTTGTTATTATTCTTTCAGAGGAAGAGCTTTCTTTCAAAGAGATTGTTGAATGGTCTAAATTCAAATAACACAACAGGTGAAAGAAAGGGGTTTCCATGAAAATAAAAAGTTTGCACAACAGAAATTTTGGGACAGCATCCACGTCTTGAAGACTATTGTTGGGAAAGAAAACCCTCCGACTCAAGGTACCATTGTGACGAAGCTGTTAACTTCTCTTCGTACTGTTACCAAAACTAGACTTTTAAACTGGCAAACTGCAAGTTACAACTTAAAATGAACGACTACTTTCATAGGACAAATTGCCAATGAAACTGGAATCACAGCTGTACTATTCTTACACGTATAGTTACGTCTCCCTATGCAGCTTCCATGAACTTTTACATAGTTGCTGTTACAAACTGACATCTATGTACAGTGAAAATTATATGAAAAGTGTCAAAATCTTTGGTCAGAAACTAAACATGTTGTCGTTAACAGAGCTTTATTAAAATAGAAATTAAGTATTGAGTAAAATCGCGTAATTATGACTCAAATTAAGCACAATCGAGGATAAATAAGAGTTAAAAGGGTGTTTTTAACCTTCAATAGATGGTTCTTGTAATGTAGTTGAAATTACACTTTTTGTAAAAAAAACAAAATTCAAAAAATAATATTCATAAAATCCCCGATTTTTTCCTCACACATTTTCAGTACCACTGGGTCATTGTTAGATCAGAAACTTGTACAGTTTTAAAAAATAATACAATTAACATTTTTATCTAAGACGTCACTCGAATATACCTCACAAAATTATCTTCAACCACTAAACATTTTCAATAAAGTTTTCAAGTAAAACATACTTTGACTTGGCCTTGTAGTTAGGGCACTCAGCTCGCAATCTGAGAGCTGTAGGGGTGTTGTTATAAATACAATCAATTCTACTATTTGTGGAAAAAGAGTAGCCAAACAACTGACGGTGGGTAGTGTTACGTATTATAATTCATCTCGGACGAGCTTCCGATTTATTATTTTAAGTATTACGATTTCAAATAACCTGAAATTTGAATTTAGAAGTGAATTTAAATGTCGATAAGTATCAAGTTTATATTTGCCAACAAGATTGATACACACATATTGATGCACACAGTGTTCGTTGTTAACACAAATATATTTTAATATACAAATAACACTACAATTTATAATAACGGTAATTATAAAATAATTATTACAAATGATGATTTATATGCAAATGATTTACAAACAATACTGAGTCTTCTATCTGGTCTAGAACTGAAGGCTTTATCAACGTTTCATGAAGAGCGAATTAATTCTATGTTAATACATAGTAAACTTCTATGGACGGGAAGCAAGCTAGCTTTTTCAAACGTGAGATTTTTCACAATGCAAATTCATAATGCCCACGTAAATATACTGACATCAAAAGTTAATTCACTGAAGTTAATCGGTTTGTGATGTTCGAAACGTATAAACTTTCAGTGTCAAAGTATCTGTAGTTTTCCGATTAATAAGTGCTTATCACAGTTATAACCTCCAAGATTTATAGTTTATAATACACTAAGTGTAGCAAAGCAACAACAATATAAAAACTGTCACTTGGCACTCGATTTGTAAACCTTAGGCGAGGTTCTCGAAAGTTCAACTGGCAACAATATTTTACTTACACACATAGTACATTATTGATTCATACACTTGAAAATATTCTAAAAATGTAGAAAATATGTTGGAATTTCGCAACACCGAATTTAAAACTATAAAATACACGCATTTCTAAATGTCTTTGACGATCTTAGGTTCAATAAAAACTAAAATAAGACAGAAGGCTGCTCACTTTAAAAATAGAACTACGAAGTTAAGCAAAATAAATTAAGTATTATAGTATTAAAGTAAGATCGTCTGAGAAAAACATTATTCTTGTTAAAGTTCATTTATTTCATTAATGAATTCCTAGATACGTTTTAATTATTATATGACGATCTAAGTCGACGTAATAACCATAAATTATTTGCCTATAGAATATCCTGAAACTAACGTAACTGAAATATCTGGGTCAAATATGGTAACTATTTGTGATAGAAATAATTCACAATAATCAATTACCACAGATGGGAACACTTTAAATAAACAAGTACAAAATCCAAGACATACTTTGCAATGTAACCTCCCATTGGTCCAGCTCCATTCCTATCGTCCATGACTCTTGCTGGCTGGTTTCCCACTATCTTCCCATCTTCATTACCCTTCCACGTGCTTGGGTCTTCCTTAAACTCTTTGGATCTGGAAAATTAAGAAGAAAAATATAGAGAAGAAAAATTTATCTTTTACGCTTTGAAGAAAAGTCTTCTGGACCATTTTAAACGTATTACATAGATATTTTATCTTTCTTTGTGAAATAATGCTTAGGAATTAATCTCAATAGAATAGACTTATTTATAATTTTTCTAGTGAAAACAGTTGTGTTTTAATTCAATTAAAACATTTTATATTAAAAATACATACTTTCAACATATGTATACATTTTGTGGCTTGAACAGAACAACTTACCAATATTTAGATTGCAAATAATCTTTATTAACTTTTCCTAACTTATACTAATAAAAATAATACAAAATTATTCCAGTCTGCTATATTCGTTACTGAGGCCAATAGAATAAAACTGACAGATTAGTTTGATCACTGAACACTTAAATCGTAGTACGTTTAACACTCCTACGAAAAGATGTTTCTAGTCCTGATTTCTCCAAGCCCGTTCCCCTGGCTGTGGTTTCGCTAGATAGTAGATAGGGACAGTGGGAATCTCGTTAATCCATTCATTAATGGATTTAAATGGCAATTTCATTTAAATACAAAATTATTAGCCTAATATTAATAACCTGTCAAGTTGCTCTGGGGCCTATTAGGCCCCACTTTTCGTAGGAGTGTTAAAGGAGGGATCCGCTCACTCAGGTATTTGAGTATTATTAATCACTTACTTGGTAGAAATTAATAAAATCCCTATAAGCGGAGCGCTTTCGAAAAGTGATCCTTTCTTCTTCAGGGGCAAACTGTTATTCGCTTACCTAATTTTTAATTTGTTGACATTATTCTAGAATTGCTTATGAAACCTTCGGGTTTTATATCGAATATCCAAAAACGTTAATTACTGCCAAATAAGTTAGTTTAGAAATTGAAAATTGTATAGTTACTTTATGATTATTGTAAAATTGATAGACAAATAAAACATATACTATAACACAACATTTAAAAGTCTTTCGCTACGGGATCAGTACCAGGAAGTGACCTCGTAACCATTTTGTGCTTGTTACAGTTTTTAAATTATAACATTTCATACAGGAGGCGTATCTCGGCGAAATTTTGCATATTATCAGTAAATATTGCAGGACGTTTCTACTTAAAATATTAATTTTTAAAGAACTTTAAGTAATGATTTGCTAGTGCATTTTTCCTTTTTAAATGTTGACTATCCAACGTACAACGCAATTATGATTTTAGACAAAAAAAAACGCTCTTATCCATCAGAAAATTAACACATTTCACATGCAAAATCCTATATACTCTCCAATTAATTTTCAAACGTATTTTTATGAAAACAATTGTACGTTATCTATTATTTGTACTATTGTATCTCTGTCTGGAATTAGTCGATTCGACCAACCTCATAAACATTAAAAATAAATTAGTAAATAGATGTAAATGTCGCTTTTTTCTTTCTAGTATGACTACAGATTGTTGGTCTAAATAGCTTAGATTTTATAACATTATACATAAATATATATTGTTATAAACAAAAACAAGTCCCTCAAAAAAAATAAAAAGGGTACACTAATCAAAAGGATTCCCAGGGTACAAGCTAAATCTTGGATATATAATAGACCCTAAATTTTAGAAGTGACTACGACTGTGGTCGAGATACGCCGTCCAACAGTATTAACCTCTGTTCGCCAGTCTCACATGAAGAATAATCAAATAAAAATAATTCAAAAAAACAGAAGAAGGTTTTAGAAAAGCGAGATGTGGGTGCTCAAGCCCACAACGTCCCACATCTATATCGCCCTTCATTCGGAATGTGACTGCTCTCTAAAGTAAAGAAGGAAAACATAAAATAAATAATAAAGAAAACTAATAAAGTATCAACACTGGGAGTGGAAAGTAAGTAAGTTAAATAAACTGACCTCCCGAAGTGGGCATTTCAACATTTATTATGGTGGCAAGGCACTAATTAGTAGCCCACTAGTATAAAAAGTCCCAACCAATATCTAAACTAATTAGTATAACTCCTAATTACCACCCAATTAACACCACTGTAATCGTCAATTTTAAGACTCTAAACAAGCCTATATATGCGATAAGGTGTCCATCCGCGTAAAGAAGTGCCAACTTGTTTAAATGATCTTATTAATAACTAAATATAGTTATCAGAAACTTTCAGTAAAATTTCCTTGATTATTATTTTTTATATTTATTTAATGCATTCTTATATTTATCACAGAATGTTTTAATAATTTTATTCAGAGTTTTTTATGAAATCCACTAAATATTAATTTTTGCATGAATACTGTAATTTATTACAAAGTTTAAAAAATCTGAATAATTGTCAAGTTAAAATGCTTACAATAGAAGAGTATGGTACATTACAATTAAAAGAGGGTAAACCATATATTGGAAAAACAAAATATTTTCTTTCATCAAAAATATTTAGACTAACAGCAATATCAATTAATTTCTAAATATAAATAACGTGCCTCTATATCAGATATTGAAGTATTTCCAGTTACTAATTCTATCAGATTAATAGTGTTAATAACATTATTTATTTCGGAATTGTTTATACTAATTAAATCACAATAATCTTACAAATGTAAGTTAAAGCAAAAATATCTGGGTTTATGTAATTTTCTAATAAACCTGGCCTGGCATGGACAAGCGCGTAAGGCGTGCGACTCGTAATCTGAGGGTCGCGGGTTCGCGCCCGCGTCGCGCTAAACATGCTCGCCCTCCCAGCTGTGGGGGCGTATAATGTGAGGGTCAATCCCACTATTCGTTGGTAAAAGAGTAGCCCAAGAGTTAGCGGTGGGTGGTGATGACTAGCTGCTTTCCCTCTAGTCTTACACTGCTAAATTAGGGACGGCTAGCACAGATAGCCCTCGAGTAGCTTTGTGCGAAATTCTAAAAACAAACAATTCTAATAAACCTATTTTCATAAAAATAAAGATATAATTTTGTAGTACGAGTAGGATAGTTAGCTCCCATTGGAACTCCTATTATTTGCTTAAACAGCTAGTTATTGAAAAATATATAATTATTACAAATGAAGAAACTTAACATGTCTTTTATATTTTGGAAGCAAAATTTTCTTTCTTTCAGTACGATGAAAGGATAACAGAACTGTTCTATTAATGAATTTATAACAAAAATTAAATATTTTATCCATTGTGGTATACAGTGTGATGAAGTCAATATTTGAGTATTCTTTACTTTTTCACGATTTCTTAAATATTCTAAAATGGGTTGAATATTCTTTTTAATTATCTAAAACGTATGTTTCTTATTATTAATACTTATGTTTTTAATTTGTTCAAATAAAATATTAAGTAATTTATTCAATAAAATAGCCGGTGTTTAATAATTGTTCTTACTGAATTAGAAATAAATCTACATTTAATAGGAGATTTATGAAGTTTAGGAATAGCATAGAGAAAATATAATTTAAGTAATAATTTCGCTTAGGATAAAGTTTTTTAAAAGCTTTAATGAAGTTATTAAATACTGTATCTTTATATTGCTTAATGTATTTCAGAGATTGTGTACTATTGATTTGTTTTGTCATAATTAATGTATAAAACTTTTTACAAATGAAACGAAAATTACAGCTAGCTTTATCAACGAGAACTATAACATATTTTTTATTATAATTCTTGAATCTTACTTTTTAATTAATGCAAAGACAAATTTATATGGCATTTTTTTAAATTTTATGTGGAATAATTTTAATTTTAAGTACATAAAACTTCTATTTAAAAATCATCTAGGTGGATAAGATGTGATGCAGTTAACTTTTAAAATTTATTCATCAATATTATTTGCAATAGATTTAACAATATTTTGCTTATAAACACATTCATGAGTACAAATTTACCACCGGACTGTAACCAACGTAGCAACTGAGAGATACACCTCTATAGAAATGACTGAGCTCCCAACCAACAAGTATTCCATAGTAATTGTCAAACTTATAGTTATCTTTAATTTAAAACTGTTGGTTAAAAGGAGAGCAACTAGTCACTAGTGCTCACCACTTATCATGCTACTATTGTTAACTGAATAACAGATTTGACTGTCACAGTAATAAATCAAGTAATATGTGAGGTGCCCCCCAGTGGCACAGCAGTATGCCTGCAAATTCATATTGCTAGAAACCATGTTTCTATTCCAGTCGTAGGCAGAACCCAATTAACCAATTGTGTAGCTTTATGTAGAAATCTATTAAATATCACAGATCTGAAGAATAAAACGGTACGAATGTCTTTTATAGTAATAGTGTAAACGCTCTCTGTGTAGCTTTGTACTTAAATAATCAAACACTTATTACAAAACTGAAGTTGAGTTTTATCATAATTCAAACATATGACACCCAGTTCGTTTGAAAATTCGAAACTTGAACCACACTATCAAACGGAACAGACAGAAAACTTGAACAACCCTACGAAAGCTCTACAGATTAAAACAAACCGTTGTTATTTGGCAATAAAGATCTTTGTCATCACATAGCCCAGCTTAATTGAGTTTATCTATATCTTCTTGTTTTTGCACATATGTTTATATTTATCAAAGCAGATATTTTACGTAGTTTTTGTATCATTGTGTATTTACTTCCAGTGCTGGAACATTATATACTTACTTGTTCCATAACAATATAAACGTATTTGTTGCAGGAACAATACATAATCGCAAATATACAATATTGTTTCACGAATATTACAAACTTACTTCTTACCGGAACATTAAAAACTTACTTGTTGCAAGGACATACAATAATACCACAACATTTCTCCATTCCTGTTAAGTTTTTTTCAGCTTCTTTCATGTCAGCATTGATCTTGTCCATGTCTTCTTCGATGCGATCCAGTTGTTCTAGATGACAGATGACATTTAAAATTTCACGTGTTAATTAAACACATAAACACTTTGTATTCTATATTGGCGTTGATATACGACACTGACACAACAAATACTTTAAACATCGATAATGAAGAAAATAAGTATAATCAATCTCTACATGTATCAAGTTTACGACTCCTAGACTTTTAAAACTATAGCTGAGTTTTACTTTACTTATTTACGTAAACTGTACTGTTTGGACTTCTTTTGATACTGTTTCTCTGAAATTTAAGTTCAGAATAACGTCAGTCAATAGAAGTTTAGAAAGTAAGTATATTTTAAGTTCAGTTTTAGATGTTGTTGTTCATTAAAAACTAAATTACAAACTATTAGTAGAATTTGATGTATATATTATATAGGAATAAAGTATTATAATATACTCTAAATAATTGCATCTGCAGTTTATTTATAAAGATATTTTAATATATTCAAGGTATTCATATAAATCCATTACCTTTATTACTTATATTAAATCTTGAATGAGTATCACACAATTCACAAGTATATGTGTGTGTTTCTCTGGAACTGAAATATATTTCTAACAAAAAAAAACAACACTCTACTGGCAATCTTTCAAGTCATGTCCTTTATAATAATAGTTGTGCCATTTATGTAATTATAAGTAAAATTTTAAAGCTTTATTTAACATTTAATTTTTATAACAATAATTTTATACAATGAATGGTTTTCACAACCGACAAGAAGTATAATAGATACGCAATATATTAAACATTTTAGCTCCATAAGAATACATAGATCATTATATTATACAGAGTATGCCACATAATTTATCCATACTGCTTAACTTCTTTTCTTGCAACATGCAGTCAAAAACGTCTATACGGACATACCCACCAATTATTCAAATTGTTAATTAACCTTTTTCCAACTAAAGTGATTATTTGCATAATATATCACTGAAACAAGTAAGTAATAATACATTTTGCTTTTCTTCGTTACGTCATTACATTAAGTTCTAATGTAATAGTAGTATTCAACAAGTTTTAATTGTATTGTTTAACCAAAAAATCGAATTAAATAGTATTAGATATATTTTTTAAAAATTAATGCTTTATATATATCTAAATCAGTGGTTCTCAACAGGTTCTACTTTGACCCTAGGAATTAGGGAGGATCCTCCGAATCAACTTTGAACATTTTTCCAACTTGAATGTTGAGTTGAACGACAGATTTACTGATCTCCAACAACTAAACTTTCCTTATGGAAAATTCAGACACGTCTTTTTAACTGCGAAAATAATGAGTGTCTGTCTATAGACTTTGATCAGATCGACGAGTTGATAGACTTACAAAACAATGACAGCGTGAATCCGATCCATGCCTCAAAAAACAACTGATGTGGTTGGATCCCCCAGTCAGTGTCAAATATAAGAAATAGCTACGGAAGCCCAGCAAGTACTTCTACCATCTCTGACCAAATACTTGGTTGATTGTGCTTTTAGTGCTGTTACGGATATTTTGACAAAAAGAAGAGAACGTATCAGCACTTGTGAACGTGGCGATATTGGAATAAAATTAATGAGTGTTCTATTCCTCGATTTTCTCATTTAGTTCCTCAGCGTGAGGCTCATGGTTCTCATTAAAGTTGTACAATTCGAATGGAAGTCTGATATTAAGTTACAATTCTAAAATCAAAGTTGTTTTTTCTTTATTTTTAGTCAAATAATCACCCTTACTTGATTTATTAGACAATAAGTGTTTTGTTTTGTAGACTAACTGAATTTCATTAAATACCATTGTAAAAAATAAAGTATAATGATGCAAATAATTTATTACTTTCGTGATTATTTAAAGATGGAGAGGAATTTGAAGAGCCTAGGATCACTAATGAAGGAATGCGATGTGAACTTTGAGGAACATCTATCTAAATCTAACAATTCTACCACAATATGATAACACTGAAAAAAGTGATTTTTTATTACAATAAAACGCAGATATTTCTGAAACAAATAAAAGGCTATTTTTAGAACTTGTAATGTTAAATAAAGTACCATATTTCGAATTATTTGCTCAAACTTGTGTTTTACTAATATTATGTAGATGTTAGTGAAGTTTAAATTTGAATTTTAAAATTGTAAAATCAGATTGAACAAGATAAAACACTAACTGGATGTACTTATTAATTACACGGCATAAAATATTTATAAAAACAACAAATGTATAAAGTTTGTTTTTATAATTAACACTAGTTTTTCAGATTATGTTATCATAAATTATTCATTTTTCTCAGTTATTTTTATTTTGACAGAATTGGAACTCTGCGTTAACATTTAATTATATTATTAATACTGACACAAGTTTAAAAACTTATTACTGTCTTTATCAACAATTATTAGACAAAGTCAGTTTTAATTATTAACCTAAATGTTTAATGAATTCTACATCAAACATTTAATTTATATGTACTAAAGTTTACATGATAGGCACTCTTAAATAAAAAATAAAACGTATATAGTGATGTTATCTTACCTCCCTGGTCATCTAAAGCCACGAGAGTTCGAATCCCTGCCTCTTTACTCTAACAATAGAAGTGATAGACAGGAAAGAAAAATACATATTTTCATATCAGAGCAAGACAATTAATTCTTCCGGACAACGCTCAAAATGCATGTCAAAAAAAGAAAAAAAAAAGAGAGAGAGAGATGAGTTCTTTTAGATTGGGTAATTAATAGAAAGATAGATACAGCAGAGATGGAGAAAAGAAATGTATTTGCAGTTTTACAACAGAAGAACATTTCCTCGCTTTCACAGTATTATTGCAGTATTAAATATGTGAAAGGCTGTACTCAGTTGAGAAGAGCTGGTTTTTGTTCTTGAAAAAGCTAGAAAATGAAGAAAAAAAATTGGGCTGGAAAAGAGAAACTTCAAACACCGTGGATCAAGCAGAATTTGTCATTGGATCACTGAAAGAAGATTTATTCAAAGCAAAAGTGGAAAAAAGGGCTCATTGATACATACAATCATGCCCAGTGTCCATTGATAGATGGCGCTTACCTCCTTGCTCATCCAGCGCCACCAAAGTACGAATGCCTGCATCTTTGCTCTAAAAGTGTACATCAAAATTATTTTTATTAAATGATAAAGTACATCAGAGAAACTTTAATATTAGGTTAAAGCAATATAAATTGAATTTTAAACCATTAAGTTAATGCTTCAGTAGATATTTTGAAACAATAAGAATTTGAATTTTGCTTCAAAGAATGAAACCTACGCTGTTATTAAAGGATAAATTAACTCAAATAAAAGAGTTTATAATTGAAGTTTAAACAATCAAATATACCACGCATGATGACTGACAGTTCAGCAATCTTATACTGTAAACTTATGAGATCATTTATATCATAAGTGTACTGTGGCACAGTCACTTTAAAGTAAGAATATGATATTGTTCATGGCACGAGGGAACTATTGTACAGTGAGCTTAAAGTAGCTATAGTGGTATTATTTATGTGACAAGGGTACTGTGGCACTGCAAACTTGAAGTAATTAATATGATATTATTTACGAGAACATAGTGAGCTTAGAGTAAGTACTGTGGCATCAATCTCATAAGTATGGGTACTAGTGTATTGTAAACTTAAAGTAAGCACGGTCATACGTTTTATCTGAACATGGATACTAGAGTACTGTGAACGTGAGATCCAGTGCCATGGCAATAAGAGCACGAGACTAAAAATTACCGGTTTAAATGTTGCTTTAAGTAGCTTCATAATTTTACTTTTTTATAATTTTGGTGACCCTATAGACTTAAGATTGAGTACAATAGTCCTATTTTGAGAGTATGAACTTTTGAACATACCATAGATACCATAGCTGTTTCGTGAAAACGAGATATGATACTTTAGAATATGATATATAAACCTTTTGGAGTTCATTTAACTACATGGGCTGCGCAACACAAGTGTTTGAAGACAATAAACACGGAATGTGAAATAAAAGTTTTAGTTCTTCTAGCATAAAAGCAGCAAATGGAAAACATCCCTACAGCAAGAATGCTAAGAGTCGCTCGCTCTCTCATTCATATGAGATTTTTCTCTTCAAATTTTTCCTACTACTGAATTTTCAGTCTATGCACACGTTGTTAGTAAAAAAAAAATTCTACAAGATATCATTGATTTTTTAGCTTTTTAACACATCCTTGTACTGTCTGTCGTATCCACCACGCGAGAGTCGGATTTTAGTGTTATAAATGTGTACGTTATCCATGTCCCATTTGGTGACGTAAAGATTAGAATGTTTTCTTTCATTAGTTAAGAATTTCGCTTTTAATGACATATTCTCTGTAAACCCAGCGATATCAAACGCAATTCGTCCAACCTGGGAGAGTTACGTTAGTTCTAAATCCACATACCAAGCCTACAATGCAAAACAATTTCTATAAGAAAAGTATAAATAAAAGTATAACAGCATTCATATAACATTACTAGAATTACTAAAGGTTTGTTGTTCATTTTCTGATAAATAATTGCCTTTCGAAAATAGTTAGAGACAAAATAGAGGGCTGAGAACATTTTTAAGATCATGGACTTTATAGGCTTTTCGATATTACAAAATAAAACAAAAATACATCATTGAATTTGTTTTTCTAGTGTTTTCATCTACATATATTAACAAATTAGTTTGAGGCAAATACTGTTACCTATGTTGTTTTAAATACTATTTCCTTCTTGAAAAAACAAATTGAAATGAATTTTTAATAGATTACTACATTTCATAAATTTAATCTTCATACTCAAATATTTAAAACTAATATAAGACAAGCATTCATATCTTCAGGCTGGAATGAAACTAGTTTAAAACTTAAAATTGAGTTTAATGTTATACTCACTCAACATCCAGTCGTGTATAAGACGTAGTAACATTTATTTAGATATATTATTTCCTTAAAGTTGCAGAATGTATGAAAACAAAAACAAGAAAAAAGCTTACTTCCTCACATAATGCCATCATACGCCTGGTAGCTTCCAGAGTCTAAAAAAAATATGTATATATATATATGTATATATTAATTTATATCATGAAGTCTGCATCTACATTACTCGGAAAGTTGTGGAAAATCAAGAGAGCAGCAGATTCAGAAAAATTATAATAAGATTTCTTGTTATATAATTTTCTAATTACAAATTCCATTTATACGTATAAAAGTAACAACAGCAAAAACTCATTTGATTCTACAAAGGCTAGATAAGCACATTATATCAAAATTAATTTGAATATGCAAATCAGCTAGTCGTCATGACACCACAGCCATTGTGACGTCGCCCTCCAACAGCATCTATGAAGTCCATATTTTATTTTGCATTACTTAGGTAGTGTGTAATTCCAACAAAAACTTATTACTATTGAGAATGGTACGTAACAGTTTTTTTTCTTTTCTCAAAATATTCATACATTTCCATAACGTTATATTAAGATCGGGGATTTAGAATTATCATACTGTGAGTCGCGGGTTCGAATCACCGTCGCACCAAACATGCTCACCCCTTCGGCCGTGGGGGGCGTTATTATGTGACGGTTAATCCCACTATTCGTTGGTAAAAGAGTAGCCCAAGAGTTGGCGGTGGGTGGTGATGACTAGCTGCTTTCCCTCTATACTTACACTGGTAAATTAGGAACGGCTAGCGCAAATATCCCTCGTGTAGCTTCGTGCGAAATTCAAAACAAACCAAACAAAGCACGTGCATGATTTTCAATTCTAGTAAAAATTAATTATTATTTCAATAAAGTGTCATTTAACATTCTATACTTTAGGATAATGATTCATAGAAAAGTGTTTTCAATATAAAGACAGCTTTCGTAAGTAGATATAAAATATTGTGATTTCACAGAATTTTAATATCTTTTATCGGTACACTTTCACGTGCGCTGGATGCACATGAAAGAGAAACAAATGAAACCTTACCAGAATATGAGGAAAAAATCTTATTAATTTTCTTCATCTTTCTTGGTATGTACAACTTAGGTTATTGTAGCTGTTTGTATGTAAGCACAAAGCAACACAATAGACTCTCTGTGCTCTGCCCACCACAGGTATCGAAACCAATATTTTAGCGGTGTGAGTCCGCAGACACATATATTATAGTACCTGTTAGAATCTTTATGATATTTTAGTGCGTTGTAGTGGATTTTATCTGTACACTAACACGTGTAAAAACAAACACCTTTTTAACAGTATTGCACCTGCTTTTAGTAAACTTTGAAAATAATATGCGGTAAAACAAATTATTGGATAATTTAACTTAGCCCTAATTTTTGATTTTACATACTACCTGCCATTCGAAAGGAAACCAAAGAAAGTAATTCCTCTGGTTTGTTTACAAATCATTGCCTGGATAGAAAGACTTAAAGCAATGTTTAAAGCTGTTACTCAACATTTTTTATAAGGTTTTAATTAAAAAAAGTATAAACTTTTATATTTTTATAAAATCAGAACCGTTTCTGTAAATTAAATACTGCGTACATCTTGGCCAAGGTTACATGTATTTATATTAATAGTTTTAACCCTCAAATACAAAATACGAATACCTGAATATAAAACTATTCTGCATTCACTCGCGTACGGGAAACAAAACAAAAGGAAAAGACTTCGAAAAACAAAAAATGGTTGAATAGGTCCAAAAGATACCCATTGTGGACAATTTACTTGCATGGTAATTGTATTTATAATGTTAGCATAAAGAAGATACGGCTAGTGTTCTCCACAATACTTAGAAAAAAATCGAAATCCTTATAATACCCACATTGTCCTAATCTGTATGCTTAACAAACTATGGAACTCGTACATGCACAACGGTTCAGGCAGTCTTTTTGTCCCTCATCTTCAGATCTTGAGAACTAAATTAAAAGACATATCAGCTTTTTTTCTTTAAGATGCAGTACAATAACAGATATTTAGACACATCCGATGTCTATGCAATTTAGTTTTCATTATTATTCCCAAACACGTAAGGTGTCTTAGTAGATTGAATGTCAACACATTTACAATAGAAAGTAAATCTATAAATAATTAAGAACATGCTTTTATTTAACGCTAACTTATCATTCTTTATCCTCAAATCAAAACAAAACAATGTTTAATAGTAAGTTTTCTAAAATCGTTACATATTTATTATTTAGGGTTATCTTTGTATAGCTGTCAATGATTTTTGAACTGATACAGCAACTACTGCCAGTTTTGGGTTGTTTCCTTCTTTGATAAAATAGTGAGAAATCTTACGTCTTTCTTAAAGCGTAACTACGGCCCCGACATGTGAATCAAACATTTGCGGCAATCTATCGCGAACCAAGAATCCTCGAATTCACGGTGTGAATAAGATTACCGCTGCAACAATCGTGCCCCCCGGACAAACAGATCGTTAGAGAGAAAGCCGATTTACAAACAAGTGTATGAAATACCGTTGTTCTCGCTAGCTTTTTATCTTACTTTGACTTCATGAAGTGTGTTTATCCACGAAGTTCTCCAACAGTTTTAGAGTTACCTAGGGCCAAACTTAGCAAGCAGACTTAGGGAAGTATATATGACATTGTCTCTCTACAAAGTCACCCGGTCATGAAGAAGAGGAGTAGGCTTTCACAGACGCTCAACCCGAATGTGATCTTCACCCTAGGGATCCTGGGTATACCATATTAAAAGCTGTCTTCATAAACTCACTCACAAACTAGCGAAAACAAGTGTGACATATATTCATGTACAACAAGGAACTGTCTTAACAATATTTTGTTTCCGAGTACGAATAGTCCTTGGAGTAGCTTTAGAAGTAACTGTGGATAATGAAGCAGCTTACCGATACATTAAAAAGGAAGTATCTGTGCACGGGTTTCTACTAATAAAAACACTACACGACCTGAAAAAAGTTCAAGACCTGTGATAAACTGAGTTCGACAGAAAGTTGGCTTGTACGCAGTGATTTTTTTTTTTTTTGAATATGAATTCGGAAATAAACTACAACTTGATATTGGATTTGCAAAAAAACTGGTACTGAAGATAGATTCAGTGTCCAGTATGTATCCGAAATTCGAGGAAGGTCCATTAAATATGACAAGCAGTAACCAAAATCATGTCAGGGGCACATCACACTCTTGTTTACAAAAGATAGATAACGCTGATGATAGTATTGTTTGATCAGCTGTTCGTATTGAAGAGGCATGCTGGTTACGCTCAGACTTAAGCAAACTTTTTAAGTGCCATATAGAATTGTCAGTGCATCTGCTAAAGTAATAAAAAATCACAAACTTCACTTTCAATTATTATTTTTCAAAAACGAGCATGAACAAACAATCGTCTGTTTTTTTTACTTATTTTTCATATTTATAACACTTTTTCCTTAAATTTGATTGGATATTATCGCAATATTTTCTCACTTATGTTTGAGGTTTTACTTCTAATATACGCTTAATCATATATATACGAATGGAAGATTTTGCAGAATACAGTATCGGAGTCTGTCAGCTGGAAATAGACCTACACCTAAATATAGATCCATCACATGAAAAAACAAATATTGACTACAATGTACTTATATATTCACTATAACACTAACACTATGACACTAACATCGTAAAAGTCTTTTTTATAACAATATAGCATAAAACTATTGAAACAATTCTATATCAAGAAAGATCAAACAACCACCAGTCCTCGTTCACTTCGGCTAACATTTCAAAGTTAGACACATTATCGTCTGCCAGCTATGGTTCAAATATATACGGTGCGATTGATACATTATGTCCATCTTCCTCTTCACCTGCTGTCGCCATGATTGTTTACCTTGTGTGACGTAGGTTTGCCCACCCAGTTTGCAACGTGATGCTTCTGCTAGTTTTTTCAAAGCTAGTCAACAACGACCAAATATGTTTTGGAGACATCTAAGTTTGAGTGTTTCGTGAATTTTTTGACCATATTATTTTTAATGCGGTACGATAGACACATTCAAACATAGAAAATGTCTTCTTTGTTTTTTTTTCTTTTTAAAATTTGACCTTTCATGCTTAATTAAACATATAAACAAACATACGAAAGGGCCGAATGCGACCTAATGGTTAGCACGATTGTAGTGACGAAAAATTTGTGCTTCGCACTTTGGAGCGGTGTCTGTGTTAAAAGAGTGACGGTTAAATCTAACTTTTCGATGTGACAAGAGTACCCTAAATATTGGCGTTGAATGGTTGTTGGCAAGCTGTTTTTTTCTCTACTGTATCAAAACAAAATTAAATGGACTAGCAAGGACAGTTCTAAAGTAGCTTTGAGCGAAATTAAACAAAAACAAATTTGAAAACAGCTTTTAGTTTTAGAAGACAACAGACAGGATCACAAACAAAAGTTGCAACGGATTTCAAAAGTTACCAAAAACTCTAGCGCTTTCGAGTAGTTCATTATCCTGAAGAAAAGTAGTGATCTATTCAAAAGCGCTTGAGTTTTGAGTCTTTTGTAAGCCCCCGCTAGTACATCGGTATGTCTCCGGATTTACAACGCTAAAATCAGGGGTCGATTCCCCTCGGTTGGCTGAGCAGATAGCCTTTGTGACTTTGCTAAAAGAAAAACACACACATTAATATTTAAAGGGCCTGGCATGGCCTAGCGCGTTAAGGCGTGCGCTTCGTAATCTGAGGGTCGCGGGTTCACGCCCGAGTCGCGCCAAAACATGCTCACCCTTTCGGCCGTGGGGGGCTTTATTATGTGACGGTTAATCCCACTATTCGTTGGTAAAAGAGTAGCCCAAGAGTTGGCGGTGGGTGGTGATGACTAGCTGCTTTCCCTCTATACTTACACTGCTAAATTAGGGACGGCTAGCACAGATAGCCCTCGAGTTGCTTTGTGCGAAATTCCAAAACAAACAAACAAACTTTTGAAAACCATGAAATTTATAAAAGAATGACTATGTAAATAATCGAGAAGAAACTAGAAATATAGCAACTGCTTATTAACCAACATTAAATACTAGATACAATCAATCATTGAAACCTTTGATAGCTAGTGATACCATAATATGAGAATTAACGAAGACAAAGTATGTTTCACAAATATTATTCTCTTGTGTCACTGATATGAATTACTGCTTTATAAATCAAAAAAAAATTTAACTTCTGATTCCTCTTTTACCCTTCAAAAGCTTGTTGTTCAAATAAATAATGTTTATTTTCTAAATTCCGTACAATGAAAGAACGATAGGCCTTGGCCACTCTAAAGAAAAGTTGTGTGTTTTCTGTTGAAACAAAGCCATATCGAGCTCTCTGCTGAGTCCGCCGAGGGGAATCGAACCCCTGATTTTAGGCTGTAAATCCGTAGACTTATTGCTATACCCGCTGGGGAAAATAAATCTTCAAGAACAATAAAACCCAAATTGAAGTTTATTATAAAAGCACGAATATAGAATTTCTTTACTTTTATTTCATACATCACATGTTTAATATCTTTCATTTATTTTACATGTCTCGTGTAATCAAAAAGGCAAAATTGTATTTCACTTATTAGTGCTATTCGGAATACATTTATTAACCACTTGAATTTGTAAGAATATTTTTAGATGAATGATTCTTTCATAATCCCGCTCTGGATTGTATTATACTTTGTTTTCTATAGTATTTTCTTTTGTTCCGTAGCGGTGAAGTTCATTTCACCATTTCGAGATTGTTATTTATAGTACTTAGCCTTCATGAGGGAAAACGGTTCTGCAGGAAGTAACCCACTTTATAGTTGCTCTGGAAAATCATGTATTTCGGAAACGTTCTTGTATCTATAAAGATTTCTGAGATATTCTTAAAGTAATAGAGTTTAATATATCTGGTTATGAAAGCAAACTAAATAATACTGTAGACAGAAATAAAAGAAACGGTGAGTGACTTTTAACACGGTAATGGTTGTCTGGGGCGGACGAGGCGAGGGCAGAAAGTATGAACTTCGCAAACAAATTATCGAGAGGTATTCATAAATGTTATAAGAGAGACGGAAGGTTCAGAGAAAGATACTCGGAAAGAAGTGATTGCCATGTTGCAGGCCTCACAAGTTGAAATAGAAGGAGGATCAGCACTAGAAACAATAACACTATATGAGGTGAGTGACAGGAAGTTTAAATTCACTGTCCTGGTTTTCAACGTAATAAAATACTTCTTATGTGTAAACAAAAAAAGTCTTTGAAATATATAATTTATAAGTGATACGAGGGAACGCTTACAAATGTAAGTTCTTGCATAAAATGTTAATTGAAACATACTGATGCAAATTACTGAAGAAAGACTTAAAGCAGTTCTTAATTTAATATCACATAAATATGGATAAGACACTTTATGTGGAACCGCTGCAAAATATATACCATTTTTTCAGAATGTCAAAGGTTATTTATCATCTTTTTTTTTTCCTTGGTGGAGTTCAAAATGCTTCGCATAGAAAACTTTTTATATAAAACACAAATTATTTATATAACAACACTTACTCATTGCTGTAAGGCAAATGCAACACGCTAGAAGTTAATTAGGATATTCGAACACCCAGATATGAGTAAACTTGATTTAGGCCTGTTTCAACAACTGTTTACCTGTATATTGTGCAACTTAACATCTGCTTGTTCTCACTCTTGATGTATACAATGAGTTAAGTTCAATCGAATATTTCCTGAAAGCTGTGGCTAATCCGCATGCGCATTTCTCCATTATGGAAAGGACAATAAAAACTAATTAGCTTGAAGCTCATGAATGTTTAGCAGTCGAGAAACAAATTGGAGGAAAGTCACCTTTATAAACAAGATGAAAAGCGCAGAACTTTTTTTGCTATTACTTTAAGCTGAAGAAACATGTAAGGAAACTAATTAATATTAAAGGTGGAACTCAGACATTTTGAAGCAACGTTATGTTGTGAGATTTTAGCATTTCAAACGTTGCAGTTTAAAAAGTGAACTCGGTAGATAACATAGGTGTCACTTTAACAATTTATATGTATGGATTTTTATTTATTATTCAGACAGTTTAGAGCATGGCGCATAAGCCTATAAGACCAGAGAGCAAAAATGTAATTATTTGCTTAGTGAAAAAAAATGTTTCATTTAAAGAAAATGTGATTCAGCATGCAATAATATATTGATGTGTTGTTATTTCTACAGAATTTTATTTTTTCTCTGAATGTTAAAGTTAAAACAATATATTTCTGTTTCATATGATAATTTTCAGGTAAAAAGAAAGCACCTAACTACTTAAAACTTTAAAATCGACGGAAGAGAAATCAAAATCGCCAATAGAAAATCGGAACTAAATGAAAATAAAGACATGCTTTTCCTTCTTAAGTCCGTTTTTGACAGTTAAGAAAAGTAAGAAATGTAAATTCCGGACACAGTTAAGATCCTAAGTTGTAGTTACATTTTGCTAGTGTGTGTATTTTAATAAAAACGATTTAGATATACTTTAGGTAAATGAGTTTGGGAAATAACTCAAACAAACCGCTTCGGTTCAGTATCGATAAACTTAGATAAATAGATTGGTAAACGCTCAATTTCTATTTTGTACAACGTATCTCTACATGCTGATACAAAATTTTTATTATTTCATATATTCTCAGAACTTATAATATTTGAGGTTAAAATGTATCTATGTTGTCATGACATTATGCCACTTGATTTTATATTAGAAAAACAAACCTGAAGGAGAAAAGCATCATATTCTTTTGATTTTTCGAGGCATAGAATGGCGCGTTTCCAACTGCTCGTGCCATACAACCAAACACGCTACATCACGCACTTCCAAAAAAATTATTGGGCGAGATTATGAAATGAAACCGTCGATACAAAACTAAGCTCACACTTGCTAGTTCTTCTGCTGCTAATATTACAACAGAATATTGAAGTATCATAATTTTCCTATATTTTTACATAACAGAAGCAGTTATAAACATCTTTTTTAATATGAGTTATTCTAATACTGTTTGAACTATGTTTTCAAAGAAAATAATACATTTTATCTTATTTCTGAAGAAAAAAATCATAGATTAAACCAGAGTTAAAGAAATCAATAGGATGAACGAAGATTATTATTATAGTTTTGTTTTAAAGACATTGGCGAAGTAATTAAATTTCTCCCTAAATATTAAATGTTAAATAACATATTTGTCTGAGTATCAGACAACGCCCAACATGTCACTTTGTTAAACAAGGAACGAGATTTTGTTTTACGTTTAATATGGATTTAAATTCTGCTAATGCCTTTTTAAACATTTAAAATATAAACGATCGATAAACATTTACATGTAACTGGAACATTTTATGAAGTAATCAAATGATCGATGGCAACTGAACCACTTCATACTGTGTGAATGAGAGAGGGTGGAGGGTAGGGGGTATCTGCGTTTCAGAATTTAAGGTGAAAACTTTTTTCAAAGGTTCGTGATTACTGCAGTCAGTTTGTAGATTTTTATCTTAATTTTCCTCATAACACAGAAACATTATATTTGTTTTGCTACGAGTGTTTGTGTTTTCTTATAGTTTTGTTTGTTTGTTTTGAATTTCGCGCAAACTTTCACGAGAGCTATCTGCGCTTGCCGTCCTTAACTTAGCAGTATAAGACTATAGGGAAGGCAGCTAGTCATCACCACCCACTGTCAACTCTTAGGCTACTCTTTCACAAACGAATAGTGGTATTGACCATCACATTATAACGCCCCTAGAGCTGAAAGGGCGAGCTTGTTTGGTGTAACTGAGATTCGAACCTGTGACCCTCAAATTATGATCTATATCGTTAACTACCTGGCCATACCAGGATATTTTCTTATAGCAAAGCTTCATTGGGCTATCTGTTGACATAATGGTATGTCTCAGGACTTATACTGATAAAAACCGGGTTTAGATACCCGTGGTGGTAAGAGCACAAATGAGCCTTTATGTAGTTCTGTGCATAACAACAAAACAAACAAATAAACTGTTGTGTCTACATTGGGGAATCAAACCCATTGATCTTAGTATTGTAAATCCGAAGACTAACAGGGGATATTTTGTTACGAAGCGTTATAATATTCAGAATTCTGTTCCATAACGATGATACAGTTCCACATACGTGAATTTGTAACGTCAAAACAGTATTGCGTGATTTGTGTTATTCAAAGTACTTGGAATCCATGGTGGTTATCACCCGAAATACAAATACTAAAATGAAAGGCACACATCATAATCTAGAATCAAAAGTTAGTATAAACTAGGTTGGATGAAACTTTGCTAAAATGGATGATTTTGGGGGTTTTTTTCGTAACCACAAACCACAATTTTTGTACTTTGAAAACTATTTTATTCGGTACCGACCTTAAATATTTTTTCATGCAAACTGTATTTATACTCTTGAACTCCTAACATGAGTAAATCATATTGTGCGTGCTATTGGGAGCGAAAAAAATCTTAGATTTGGTAAAATAAATTCTTTATTATTTATTTATTAACTAACTGTTATTTCGGTGAAACATTACAGCTGCTTTGTAGCAAGAAGTATGAACATTAATGTTAATAACTAATAGCGATAATACACAAAAATTGCTAGAGAAAAAATTTATAAAAATCAAACTTCATCTTAAGTTTTTTCGTTTTTTGTCTTTGTTTTTTACGTCTCACAGATCACCTTTAGTGTTTTCAACCCTTTTTCATATTCAAACTTGACTCTTCTTCTGTTGGCGTTCTTTTCACATTTGACTGGTGATTTTTGTAAGCAGCGATTTCATAAGTAACTTGTTTCGCTGTTTAGTTAATAAAATCCACGAATGGTTTCGAACGTCGTTTAATTTTAGATTAGCCAGAGAAAACATTAACATACTTCTATTTAACCTCTTTCAAAATATTTGATTAAACGTTTTATGGTATTTTTTTATGTTTAGAAAATATTCGTAAAGTATTTTAAGCTATTTTTATTAAGAGAGTGTTCATTGTTTTCTCCAGTTAATCTTACCTCTGCTGTGCCATCGCTTATGCGATTTTGTAGGACTGCAGATTCGGATAACTCTTCACTGGGAAGCTGTTTCTGCTTCTGAACTTCGGGAAGAGCTGAGGATTGGGATGTTCGTGAGGCACTGACCACCATGTTTATTCTAATATTTAAATAGATTAAGGGATTTTTGCAGGAACAAACTCCACAAAATTAAAAGCAACTCGCGTTACTTACGACTTCGTGTATGCATTCTAACAATAAATATTTTAAAATTAAGTTGATATTTCGAAATCAGATTTGGAGTTTACTACGTATTCATTAATACGATTCGCAAAGTTCAACTGAACAGTTAGTGTTACTTGTTTGAAGTTTAAGCAAAGTTCCGGTCAATATTCAGGTCGAACAGGAGCGAGGAAGTGCAGTTGTTTCGCTGGTGACACAGAACTGTTAGTGGACTGGAATCTCATCCGGTAGGTGTCACTACAGCCTTCTTTGTATACGTAATAGCTCAACCAATGATAGACGATTACCTCTTTTTTTTTTTTGCTGTGGGCCATATAACTCGTTTTTCATATTGTTCTGACATTCGTGCTCTTTTTAAGACATGGGAACAGAAAGCCGACAAAAATGCATTTTCCAAAATCGGAAAGAAATTGCAAAATTTGAGTTGGTATCAAACCCACAATATTCACGTCTATGAAGTCAGTTTTTCCAGTTTTTCTCCAATATACCCAAACTAATGTCTTTTTAAAACCCGTGTTCTTTCCTTAGTCGTCCAAGATTTTTCCTTATCTCAAGGAAGACTATAGTTATTAAACATGAGCAATCTCATATAAAGTCTACAGTAATAAATTACTTTGTAACTAACCAGTAGTATTTCATCTTGAGCTTGCTGTAAGAAATTAATTACTGTGTATCTAAATAGTAGTATCTTACTATGATTCTGTTTTAAAACAGCGTTGCGCATTAAATTAGCCAGTAGTACCTTATATACAGAATAAAGTATTTGATAAAAAAAATCATTTAACAGGTTATACGTTATTTCAATATAAAACACTGTTCACCTCAGTGCGTGATTTGTAGTTTAATGTAAGAGTATACTGCATTTGTAATAAAATATATATCATTTGCGGTAAATATAAAAAAAAGCTCTCTAGATTTAATAAGTTGCGTCTGGCTCACCCAGTGGCACAGCAGTAAGTCTGCGGACTTGCTACGCTAGAAACCGGATTTCGATATCGGTGGTGGACAGAGCATAGATAGCCCATTCTGTAGTTTTGTGCATTTTTTAAAACAAAATGTATAGGTGAATTGTGATTCACAATGCAGAGTTAAAGAGGTGATTAATCTATATAAAAAAGCTGCACACTAAACACGAAAAAAGCAAAATTTGAAATAATTATTTACTGCTATGATATACATTTACCAAGTATTAAGTCTGAGAATAGTAGTGCTAGCTTAATTATACAGAAAACCACCACATATATTAATATAATACTTAAATGGAGCGTCTGTAAACACTACATAAAACACGTTTTAATAGTTTCTGTTAATACAAAATCGTCCATTAAAACAGTGTAGTCTCAACCGGTAGGTAGTGCAATTACAGTTGCAATGAAACTATATAAACAGTTATTGTAATGTGATAAACGAATTGTAATAGTAAAGCGTATTCCACTAAACATTGATAAATGTTTGATGTTTTCTTGGTTGGTTTATTCTTCGTTATTACAAAAATGTAGAGAGTCGTATTTACAAAAAAAAAACAACAAAAAAACAGTAAAATAGGCCAAAGTAAGACCTACATTTCCTTATACATTAGCCAATGTGACCATAGTAAGATGCATGAAAGGCTAAAGTTACAGTAATCTCTTTTATCTACAACTACATGTTGATATGGAAGCCATTTTTAGTGTATACGAAATATACAGAGCCATAAACATATCTAAAGAGAGAGTTATAGATCCAGATAGTACAAGAAGTTCGTACAGTACTTTAAGAGCTATACAGAAACCATACTGCCGAAGGTAGTGTTTAGTATCAATATATCTGAGCAACAAGTACCAACTGTGAAATATGAACATCTTAAAGGTCATCAGATCATCGTCTAACAAAATACTAATGGTAATATCCCAGAAAACGCTTGTCTGTCAGACTGGGTCATTAATGCCATCATCACTAAGTGTGTATTATAGTAAAAAGGAAATAGAAATCAATAATGCTGAATTTCACAACTGAGGATGGTAAGTCTTTGAAGTTGGACAAGAACACCTTGGCAGTATCTTCAGACATGGAAAATGCTTACAATAGCGTTAAGCTGCACATTCTTCCACATAAAATTCTTAGAATAGACATCACTGTGGCATGTGTAATATGGCTTGTAACTATTATATAAGTAGACGATGCCTCATGAAGAAAAGAAGCTCGCGATCAGATTATATCACAAATAACAGTGGTCTGCCTCAAGGACCACCACTTTCAAAACCTATACTATTGACCTAGTCCACCGTGAGAGTTCAATCAAATGTTTTAACCTTTGTTAATGACATTCTAGTTTACGCCAGAGGCTTTATCCAGAACAAACAATGAGATAACCTTTAACAGAAGTTAAACAGCCACATTACTACCATGTTATCAAAAGCCTAAGCAACATAATAGAAAAACAAAAGTACTTATAAGCAACACTAAGACCTTGCAGTGTAAAAACTGTACATTCTAGAATAGAGTTACTATCCCATTTTCAGTCGGGATAATCTAGCTCCACAATGACTCAGTCAACACCAGCCAAACAAGAGATTGTCTAGAGGGAACCTCTATAGACATTCATGGATATTTGTAGACAAATGCTATACTGCTATCACTGAGGTATTTCGCTACCACCAAATCTCAGACTTTCCCATGTGAAATAAACATTATATTTCATTTGATTCTATATAACTTAACTTGGATGTAAAATACAGAAACTGGGCAAAGAGTGAAGCGGAAAAAGCATGTCAACACTTATTCAGAGTTTTCAGTTTCTCAGAAGGAAAAAAACCCCTTTCATATTCTCCAAGATCCATTCAATTGGACGTCCTCCTCGTTTTGAAAATCTTGGAACCGCTGCTGTTTATTTCATTGGTAGGTATAAAAAAATAAAAAAAACATTTAAATAATAGTAAGGTACTATTGTTGTTGAAAGTTTCTAGTCTGATAGTGGGTTTAAGCTTACTGAAGTAAGGACCATAACTTTTACACTTCCTTTCTCTTAAACAAACCATTTTGTTTGTTTTCTTATAGCAAAGCCACGTCAGGCTATCTGCTGAGCCCACCGAGGGGAATCGAACCCCTGATTTTGCCTTGAAAATCCGAAGACATACCGCTGTACTAGCGGGGGGCCAAACCGCAATCATATCGCATCTGAAAGTTTCAATGTGATGCCGCGAAACAAATATGTATAAGACACGTGACGAATCCACAAGAAAATCGTCACTTTTTGTTATTTAATTTTGTATTGCTTAGGATTTTAATTCATATCTGTGAAGAAATCCATAAAAGGATAGACACATTTAGTAAATATACTAAATACAATTATAAAAACTTTAAATAAAGAATATCTGTAGGGTTCGTTTGCTGGTAAACGCAAAGATACACAATGGGCTATCTGCGCTTTGCTTATTGCGAGGGGGTGTTCATTTTTAGAAATTTCGAGCATTTTGTGATTCTAATGAGATTTTGTAAAAATTATAATCATTTATATCCAAAATATTGAAAGACTGAAGCCGTTTTTACAATTTTGAAACTTGACCCCATCGATACCTAAAAATTAACGCTAAAATAAGGAATTCGATGCCTGTCTGTTGTACAACTTTACACACACAAACACTTTTAAAATTGTTAGTTTGTAGTAAAGCACAAGGCTATCTATAATGTGTTTGTTTGCTTGTTTTTGAATTTCGCGTAAAGTTATACGAGGGCTATCTGCGCTAGCAGTCCCTAATTTAGCAGTGTAAGACTAGAGGGAAGGCAACTAGTTATCACCACCCACCGCTAACTCTTGGGCTACTCTTTTACCAACGAATAGTGGGATTGACCGTTACATTATAATGCCCCCACGGCTGGGAGGGTGAACATTTATGGTGTGACGGGGATACGAATCCGCGACCCTCAGATTACGACTCGAGCACTCTATGATGTGTATACCCGGATTTTAGCATTATAACGTCTCAAACATATTGATGAGCCCCTGGAGGGCATTTTATAAATAAGCTAGGCGTGTGTGTCTGTGTGTTTTCTCATAGCGAAGCCACATTGGGTTATCTGCTGAGCCGTCGGGGGAAATCGACCCCCTGATTTTAGCGTTCTAAATCCGTAGACATACCGCTGTACTAGCGTGAGGCATAAGCTCGTCTCTTTAAAGTTTTGTTCGAAATCCTAGCAGGTCTTATAATTTCCATTCACGTTAAATAAATTTATGCAAAGAATTTCGGAAAAAGTTATTTCAAAATGAAATGTACAGATTGTGTTGTTTTTGAAATTAATCACCTACCAAATAGGTTATTTGGTATTTATATCACGGTTATCGAAATCCGGCTTCTAGCGTTGTAAGTCCGCAGATATGACGCTGCATGAAACTTGAGAGCGTATGGGTTGTGATAACTTCAAGTATCTAAATAAATATTTTGATTTTTTTCATAAGTTTATACACAGAAGATGGCTCATAGTAAATGATTTAAAACACTTTGGTAACATAACAAACAACAGAGAAATTAACTCCACGCTTCTATCGAAAAAAGTACTTCTTGTGTGAGAAACAAAATGCTAGAAAAATTCATTTATTAAAAATCTAGCTTCCCTTATTGTCCCACAAAATCCACCCTAAAAGTATAATATAACTTTTAGAATTTTACTCTTGTTTAACATTGATCAGTGGATATAGAAAATTGGGATTCACACATTGAAAAAAAAACGCTTTAAAATACTCTTGCGGCTCAATTGTTTGAATAATTTCTATAAATTCAATTTAAATTAATAATGGTTATTTATCAAATTTCTACATTAAGTATGTTATTTTGTAAACACGGTTCTAAAGTACTGTACAACGACAAGTAATGTGAGTGTATTGTTAAATACATGAAGTGTGAAACACTGAAACAAAGGTTTTTTTGCGATATTCTCGGTATCTTGCCAGCTGTTAGGTATATTTTTTAGAATGCGACTCTGATAAAACAGATATGTGTGAACTTGTAAAATTTATATCTGAAACGTATATATATATATGTAAAACGTAAACACTGTGTATCAGATTTTGTCTTAATAAAATCGTTTATTTCTGTAACTTTCACAAACAACTGACATGATGTCAAAGGAATCCGCTATTTATTAAATATAAAAATTATATACAAAAGCCTAAAAATCTAGCTTTTCATTTATTCCAAGTTTTACAAAATATATTACTGTGTATTTAGTCAAAATGCTGCATAGCTATTAAAACAAATTCTATTGGACGCTCAATTTTCTGGAGAGACGTATTTTCCATCTAAGTTCTTCAAAGTATATCAGTTCACGTATTTTATGAGTTTTAATATTTAGTCGTTAGGATTTTATAGCGCAGTTAGTGCAGCACATGGAATAACTTTTGCACGAACTGATAAAAAATCGTGGTTTAATTAATGCTACAACGAACTGAAATGGTACAAGCACATAACACAGTTCAAACATTTTGCTGCTGCTACTTCTCTGTATAGAGTTGGCAGTCATACATTACTGAACCATTCTGTAGACAAGTAGCAATCTAATAATATCGTTCTATTATTTTAAATACATCTGTGTGTGACTTAGGTTCCGTGAATTAAAGGAATGTTTATACAGTTTTTGGTTTCACGTTAGAAGCACGTGTTTTTTAAACATTCTTATACATTTCTTAAACTTTTATAATTCAGAATTTTCAGTAACTTGCTTCATAGAGACGTATCGTCCATTACAATAGTGAATTGAATCATCAAGCTCTGGCAAGAAACAGAAGTCATATTCACCTAACAGATTAGTTGGAGTATGAAATATTTTTATTTTAATATTTAGGTAGAAACTTTTACGACCTTAGAATCGCCAATGGCAAATATGTTAGATTTCAACAGTTTAGAATTTAAAGGAACCTAGTGGTTACCTAGATATCTACTTGAAGTGTTTTTCTAATAATATAATGAATTATGTGAAAAACTGCTTGTCCAATGAAACTTTCTGATCATAACAGTAAAGATTTTTGTTCCTTGTACAAATATTGTTGTTCCTGGCGTCGGGTGATATGTCTCCCATACTATTTTTCAGTTAAGTACAAACCTTTATGTGAAGTCTAAATTTGACAAAACTCCCAGGAACGAGACTGAAAACATTTACAGACATGTAATGTAACGGACATTCCTTCCATTGGTGTAGTAACATTAAATCATAACATTATTGCACGAAACATTAAGTATATTTATCCAGCATATTAACTTATGTGAAACATTTTTGTTTTACTAGTCATTTAGAATATCTAACGATCTTGCAGTCTATAACAGTAAATGTTACTGTATATATCATTAACAATAACGTTACTCAATTAATAATTGATAATATGTGTAGCTCTTTTTTTAAATATTTCGAATATAAATATAAATGCCATTAATTGTTATGATAATATATATTGCTGGTGGCTTGAAGTATGCATCTTAAAGCATGTGATAGAACATAAGAGAAAGAAACTGGAATATTCAACCTGAAAGACGCTTTATGCATGTGTATGCTTAAATTGATCGTGTTAGACCGTCACATGTTCGTATACAGCTAATAATAATTTCAATGGGCTTTGTCTAACTCTTTAAATCTAATATTGAGGCTAAATATCACTTCTGTAATGCGCCCAGATTTAAAAGTGCGGAGTGTGATCAACAGTGTTGCGTCTCGAACCATGAAACCTTCGATATGCAACAAGATAGACTAAGCATTAGTTTAGACTAGACCCAGACCACGAGAAGGAGTCAAATTAAGGAGCACATGTCGTTGTTACAATTATGTATTTAACGAAACGTAAAACCAGATATACAACATTTATTAAGCTGTTGTGAGTATTGATAAGTACGGATAAATAAACAGAAATAAAAACAAAGGAAGAAATTTAGATCTTAAATAAAAAAGAAACTTGCGTAAACACATTTTTTTAAAAATTAAAAATGAAGGCACGACTCGATCTGATATGTTTTTAGAGCAAATGGTGTTTAGTCCCATGTTGTGGAATTTATCTGTAACAATATATACAGATGTTAGTAAAGTACGTTCCAGAACATAAAAAAAAATATGTAAATTTTCTAGATTATGCAGAAGCTCGAGTATATTTATTCAAGAAACCGAATGTTTTGCTGAAAATGGACTAAAATATGAGATAGCTAATGGTTTACTTTGTGTTTGACTATAGTTTCTATTTCCATGGCATTTGCGAGAACGAAAGAAGAGTTGTAATGTATAACGTATGCATATATATATACATACACATAAAAAGATATACACACACAAACAAGACAAACTGTTGAAAACTACGCAAAGGAGAGCAAATTTTATTTAATGAAATGTTTCTTGAAAAGACATTACAATGGATAAGTTCCCAAGTAATAAAGAAAATGTTTAAACAGGAATATAAAATTATCAAATATTCTACAAAATAAAGGTTGTAATTCTAAAACCTTTTGCTAGTGAAAATTGTCATTACAATATTTTAATCTTATAGATAAGTATTCCGTACTAAATAAGAATATTATCATGTATCTCACAATAGACAAGTATGTCGTCAGTTATTTCACAGTTGTAATTAAATATGCCACAAGGCATATCACTGTAAGCAAGTAGGAATAAGGTATTTCATTGCAGGTAAGTGTGTCATCAGGTATTTCGCTGATAAAATATATTAGTGTAAGTTATTAAAATTGTTAAATTCACATTTACAGCGATGTATATCAAGATATATTTTGCTACACAAATATACCAACGTGCGTTACCAAATACATTGCACAAAATTATCACTGGGTACTTTGTTTGGGGACTCAAAATGTCATTAAAACGCACGTCACCATAACCGGTCATGGTCCATCTAACTATCGTCTATATTTTTAACCGCTCTGCAAAGTAAGTTTTAGTTGCAAGATATTCCATCGTGAGGTTATCACATAGAATATTCTCCCTGTTAATTCATAATATAGCTAGTGTAAAAGAAGGATAGTTTTCCAACGCCTGTTTGAACAGTTCAGTCACATGAAAACCTTTAAATACGTCACTGATTTTTCTTCTTACGGAATAGGATAATTACACGTTATCAGATGCTTTAGGTAAGCAACAGTGGAACAGGCATATCATGGAAGTAGCATATGTACAAGTGGCTTGTCGCTTTTTGAGAAGAAGATCATTCTTTATTACCTTGAGCACTGCATCTGAATCACCAGATTAAAGCTGTATAAAATAAAACGCTGCAGTTTGGTTATCAGGTCTGAAAATGACTTGTCTAAAGTCTTTTCTGGATGTTCCTTGGGCTCCTGGTTGTTCCAAATTTCATTGTTTTTCAATGCTATTACGTAAAAGGGACACCTCAATTTTGAAACATCTAAACCTCTAAAGTAAATGCATCTTTTTAACCTGAGTGTTCGAATATTTGCTCTGAAAAGGGATTAAATACCTTTCATAAAAGCGATCAATTTTTCGGTGGCACAACTGTTCATCACACTACCTATGTAATATTAAACCACGTCAAAATAAATTATGATACATGACACTCCACTGTGACTTTATATCGGCTGTAGTTATGTCATGGCTTGCCAATTTGCATATTCAAAACCGTTTTACTATATTGTATTCAACCTGCTGCAAACTTTAAACCCTTCTTCTGTTAATTGTTATAAAAATTAGGAATCTCATGGCAAGTCATGTAATTTGATATGCAAATTATTTTTCATTCGGCCTATTTCTTCCCTAATGGTCTAACATAACCTTATTTAAATTGGTACACTGACTGTCGAAACGTCGTCCTCTACACTTGTGTTTCCACAACAGGCAGTTGCCGTACATTCTACAAGGTTTTATCAAGTTTAACTTTATCTGAACAGTTCAATAACAATGGATAGACCTGAAAGAAGATATATTATTGTCTAATTCATGGACAAATAGATACTGGTCAATCATTTTGGATTCCTAAGAATTGTCTACAAGTTACTTTAATTTTGTTTGAAGAATGTGGTACTTGAAAAGCACCATATTGACTTCCTCTTTTAGCTTATGAAGGTAAAGGTTTAGTTTTAATACTTTTCAAATATGCGCATTTGTAGAACAGCTACAGGTTTTCACGTATATAACGTCCACCTTGAGCATTTCTGACCTACTTCTGTGTATTAGTCCTATACGTTCAAGATGTATATGTGGTTCTGCTAACTGGATATTTTAGATACTTCCTACAGACAATACAGGTACAAATTAATTTCTGAATTTTGTAGCTGGTGACGTTGTTGTGCTTAAACTTATGAATGCCTGGAAGTTAAATTTTCCTAACTTTCTTTTCTCTTGAGACAGTTAATAAGTCACATAAGTAGTACTGACTTTATACGATAAAGATATTACTGTTTTTGTGTGTAAAATGTCATTACAATTTAGAACAGATAACAAATTTTCAAGCCTTTTTGTGTCATCTAGAAACAATGTCCAATGTTCTGTGCACTCGTCCTTTGACTTATTGTTTTGTTTGATAAATAAGATTGAGTTTATTTTTCAAAATTAACATTGTATTAGTTTCTGTTCTTCAACTTAAACAAATAGTATTCTTAGATATTTCAGGTATTTTGATAGACGTTTTCTAATTTTGATTTGATAGGTTATAAAACTTGGAAATGTATTTTTCCATAGGAAGGGCTTAGGCATTAGAGTAGTCAATATGGTGACGTATAGGGCATACAGTTTATCTGAGATAGTAGATATACTTTTAGAAAAGTGGGTCACTGAAAATCCTGGAGTTACGAAAAGCTAGAAGACAAACTTTCTGAGACGATTCACTATTCTTCCACCTAGAAGAAGGGATCAAATGCTCATCCCAACATAGGGATCTATAGGTGCCAACTATACACTGTTTTATTAAAGCTAATGATGTCTCAGCCTGTGATAGGATGAAATTTTACTATAACAGATCTCTGTTCTAGTATTCAAACATACCTCTAGAGAAGACCTCAGTTGCTTACTTAAACATTACAAAAAAGTTACTGTTTTGAACAAGTAGACTCAAAGACAGCAATAAAATTATTGATATTGCCAATATCCTTGTGAATAAATCTGAAAAGGTACTGCTTAGCAAATTAATGTGCTACCAATTGGATGTTAGATATCTACAACCTAATTAAGACAGTATCAGTGACAATTAAGTTCAAAGTGGTGATTTTTAGCAGGTAACATAATAGGAAGAAGTCTGCACCACCAGTTTCAATGGCTGTACTTCAGCTAGTCTGCTCTCCTGAGATGCTTGTTTTATGGTAAGCTCATGTCTCACTGAGGACTACACACATACTGGTATCATGATATAACCACATTAGGTACCATTGATGAACAAGACTCCTCAGAGACTTCTATGATGTTTTCTCCACAGTACATGATGCTAATGTATCTATCCAGAAGACATTCTTGAAAGGAGGAACAAAGCACATGATTTGATTGTGATATATTAGGACACTGTAGGATGAACAGCTTTGAACGACTCGTATCGTTTTCAAAGCTACATAGCGAAACTACGTGTTCTACCTATCTGCTCAGGAGATGCAGAAGTTGTATAAGCAAGATATGAATGCCACTACTTCTGCTATGGAAAAACTAACGGTTTAACCAATGACTTTAAGAGGATGCAATGCTCATCTTACATCAAAAGTTTTGGTAGTAAATCCAGTATATTTGATTACTGACTTGGCAAGCAATGAGAAAATATCTGTACAGCTACGATTGTTTCTGTTGCATCATGTCCAAGAACTATAGCTGTTAAAGGATCTGATGTTATTGGTAGATGGTTGTGCAAGCAATACTGATTTAAATAATAACAGTAACTCGGTGAACTACTAGTTGAAAATACCAATGTTTTTGTGTGATTAAATGATCATTTGGATTGGAACTGGTGACTCATTATCATATAGATACAGATTATGGTCATCCAATAAACAACCTCCACAAAGCTTCCATGAAACACTAGGGATATAATTAGACCTGAGACACAATGTACAGTAAAGAATGCCCCCCAATGGCACAGTGGTATGTCTGTGGACTTACACCATTAAAAACCGGTTTTCGATACCCGCAGTCGGCAGAGCACAGATAGCCCATTGTGTAGTTTTGTGCTTACTTCTAAACAAACAGTGGAGAATAGAATTATAGAACATTTGGAAATTGTTTGTTCGTCATCAGCAGTGACTGTAAAATTGAAGAGGACACACCAAGATTTTATGTTGGTCTCAAATTGATGAAGACAGTGACATGCATTAATATCTTTCGGCTCTGACAAATAGACAAATGTGTGTGGATGTACATGGAGGTATCTGTTTATTTGGCACTTTATGTACTTCCCATTCCAAATGTGTGACGAAAACAGACATAAGCATCACTTCATTTGACCTGAATAATGCACATGCTGCTTTGAAGCAACTAATGGATCTAACAGTGACAGGGCTGCAGTGGGAGAGATGCTTGATTTATGTCAATAAGGTTTGGTTTTATAGGTTTTGCACCAGACTAGAAATGCTTTCTCTGATAACATCGCTTTCAGATGGTCAGTCTTTAAGAATAGAAGTAGCCTAGAGACTAAAACATTTCTTATTTTTACTTGAGAAATCAATAATATTAACAGCTTTTTCGCCTTGATGTGGATGACGTTATTGTTTTTGTGTACATAATGCTGTACGCTCTCAATCTAGAAGAAAAGTATCTCTAGAACAGATAGAGAATAATAACGTCTATTTCTATCATCTTTAAGTGTTATCTGACGTTTTGTGAACTTGTCTTTTGAATAAGTGTTTAATTTGATATAAGCATCTGGTCTACTTTTTCAACTCTGTCAAAGTTTTGATTCTAACTGAGTGATACGTATCATGGCTGTTCTTCTCATATGTAAATACTGCCTAAATGGTAACTCATTAAACCATCTACAATACAAAGAGGTGGTAATTGTCCTTCTGTTCTTGTTTGCAGCAGTTATATATTCCCTGCTTCGAGACTACGTAGGATGTTCACAATAGTAACTGGAAGACGTACACAGATCGATAGAAATTTAATTCATAAGGCTATTATATATGTCAGACTCCATCTTGAATGTACAGAGTGTTCGGAAAGTCACTGTGCAGTTTTGTAATCACATGTTATTCAGTCTATTTCAAGCCAGCAACTGATAGCGGTGTTTAGAAACAAAATAAGAAGGATCCAAGCCTGTATTGATGCCAACGGGGGTCACTTTCAACATTTTTTGTAATTGTCATTCATATTTACCTCCTGTATTCTGTATTGAAACATGTCTGTTACTAAATATATAAGTGCACAGTGATTTTCCGAACACCCTGTATTTCATTCACAGCAAGATATAAAACAATTTGCTTGCATTGACACCAAGTACAACGTCGCGTGACCTAATTAGCAACATTTACTTTATAGATTAGTCGAGGCTCACCTTAGAACCAGGTAATCAATAGTAATGCTGACACTCACTATAATAAATTGATCAACGCAACCCTTGAAGAACAGAAGATTGAAAGAATAGAGTGGTCTTCATACTCACCATGTTTAGTACCATCATTAGCTACAAGACATTAGAAATTTTCCACAACCTTATTAATTCTCTTGATTTTAAGCATATAATGTCAGTGTGAAGCTACTGTTGTTTGCTTCAGTTGTTTACTTGTTTTAGAATGTTGACATAAAACTAATTAAAAGGCTATCTACGTATAAAAATGCATAGTTTTGAACTTGTAGAAAAGACGGAGTTCAGTTAACAAATAATATCCACCGCCAACTTTTAGACTACTCTTGTCTGAGTGAATAGAAGAATTTTCCTGTCACTCTTTTAATGTACCTGTGACCCAAAGCGTATGGTGTATTTTTGCGGCAGTGGACACGATCTATAAACGTTTGAATTCATAGTTTATCTAGCTACCAAACATGCCCCACATCTATTTTCCTATTCCACATTAAAGTAAAATGCCATAGACTGTAAAGATGTATGTCTACCCTTAACAAATTATTATTCATGAGCATAGCGTAAATGATTAAATATTTGTATCAGATCATACAACTGCTTATCAGGCAAGTAAACTAAGGGAATTTACATTATTTTGTAACAGTGGTTTTTTTTTTTCCTTCTCGTATCTAGCAGCCAAAACAACAGTATATAATGGATTATTATGCACTAACTTAAGCATTGAAGTCTCGAGAATTTAATTATTGATGATCCTATTGCATAAATCATGTGAAGTGTTTGAAGCAAAGTCTCAAATAAAGTTATCCTAAATATTCGAATCCGTGTACATTTTACAAATACAGTACTGTGCAAAAGTATTAGGACAAAGTCAAAAATTAGATTCCAGGCTACTTTCAAAGAACAGTGGAGGGTAAATCACAGGTAAATCAAAATGTTATCTATTTACATACTCAGAAAAACAGAAACTTGGTGGAAGTGTTTGCTAACAGTTACAAGTTTGTATGACTCTCTTTTGCGTCATTAACTCCAGACAGCCTTTCAGGCATCGTAGCAACATATTTAATGAAAGTGTTCTTTTGAATATTACTCCAAATGTGCTTACTGCACTCCTAAAAAGTTTCTTTGGAAGTAACTTTTGATTTGTCATTTTTTATCTCTCAACTCCTAGATCTGCTCATTTAGGATGTCAGAACATTATGGAGACTATTGTATCATTTGAATACTCTAGCAACATTTTTCTTTGCTAAATAATTTCTGCATAGGATGGATGAATGTTTGAGGTCATTATCTTTTGTTAATAGAATGCTTTACCAATAATATGCAGATCACTGGGTATACCATAACAAATCAATATCCAATGGTACTTGTATTGTTATTCCATCTATTTTGCAAATATCTCCCAACCCATGGCACTGCCTCCCACATGTTTCATGTTAGGTAATATACATTGAAGTATTTTTCACCTTTCTTCTGCTGGACATACAACCTATGCTTGAAACCAAATATTTAAATTTGAACTCATCCATCCACAATATCCTTTTCCAATCCACAGCAGTCCAGTTTTTGTAATTTTTAGCAAATCTCAGTCCCTTGAGAATATTTGAAGATCGAAGTAAAGGTTTCTTAACTGCTACATGACCAAATATTACCTTCTCTTTGAGTCCTCTTCATAGTGTAGATCTAAACATGATCGTTTATGTCATGCTTGAGATCAGTGGCAGTCTTCCTACTGTCCCAAGGGTGCACAAACAAAGATATTTAAGATCAATATCATTGAGTTTATATGTTCTACCTCTTTCTCTCCTATTTTTAAATTTGGTTTTTTCAATCTCATAATCTAGAGTGTATTTGACAGTGTTTGGGGAGCATTTGAAGTCTGCAGTAACTCGTTCAAGAGTCCAACCAGCATCAATGTTTAATGCGGTTGAAGCAGTTGTTGCTCTATGGAGAGTCTTCCCTGTTAAGCTATCACCACACTACTTAAAGGTAGACCAACCTCGTGAGTAGCCTCTCATTATTATGTCACCATTATCTGATTCATTTGTTGTGTCAACATTATTACTAGGCTTGAAATAAACAGTATGTAAATTTTGTCAAACATCTCCTGAGTACCTTAAAATGGGCGTCTTTTCAATGACATTACAAATCACATCTGCAAATCCTGGAGACTTTGATGAAGTAATTATGATTGAAGGTAGAATGAATTTACTGACGTCACTTATTGCCGGAGCAGGTTTTCTCTTTGAAAATGTCAGTTTCAGCCAAATATTGCTTGAATTTTATGTGTTTGCAACTCAAACAGTTGACTGTATGTCATATAAGAACTTTGACAGGAAAATTCATATATATATATCATTTGGTATAAGATGCATTGTGTAAAAGTTTCAATTTTAGCTTCATATATTGTGTAAGGAACGAAACAGACCAGTTTCATGTGACCTCAGTGAGTTTTTTTCGTATTTTATTGAATTTGTTCCAAGTCTATTTTCAATAGATGTTTATCAAGACCACCAGAAATAGTAGTTGGCATGTTAAGTAGCCAGTCCAGGCTGAACTCCCACAACTACTCTTTTTCTCAAATGGAAAAGATTATGCCAGGTATCTGCCTAAGTTACTACTTGTCATGAAATGCTTACCAAAACAAGTGGAAAATTGATTCATCAAGAAACCTTTGCAGACAAGTTGCCTGAAGGCCAGTTGAATGGTATATAATTAAACTATAAAGCCAGAACTGCTTAGCACAAAGACTTGAAGGAAGCAGGAGGAACGACTGATCTCAGAATGAAGAGCACACCTTTGATTAAATAGTTCTTGGCATGCCTAGTAACAGCTCTTTATGTAACTAAATTTCATACCTGGATTAGTGATGATAGATCTGGAGCACCAGCTCAAAACATTTCACAGAGTAGATGGTATTGTGATGTAAAGAAACTAGAAGACATGTACAATGACAATTACGCTATCTCTTTAATCTCACTAAAGTCTCCCAAAAAATTGTGAACATTGGCCCCGATAAAAAGTTTTCAGGTGCATATAAGAAAGTATCTATAGTGGTAAAGAAAAGGAGAAGAACATGGGAAAAGCGTTTGTAGTTGATCATTTTGTTTTCTTTATTTTTATTTCAAAAACCTCTTTGATCCATTGCAAAAAGAAGAATAAGCAGAAAACTTTATTATTGAAGTTTCAATTTCAGTTACAGTTACATGTCCTTATACATGGGTTATAATGTACGCATCATGTTGTCTATATCATTACACCAAAGCTTCTAAACGATTTTGTATATGGTAGCACCTGTTACTTCTGATTTGAATATTGTTCGTATTTTATACATAACCAGTTCTGTACAACAACTTGTTCATACGAGACAACTTTTCTTGATGATGTTGGCAACTGCGTAAGTTATTGATAAAAGAAGATTTGGACATTTTTGAAAGAAATGAAAAGAATGAAGACTCGCACTTAATTTGACATATTATGGCAGGACGTATATTACCTATTTATGAAGACTCAAGACTTCAAGAACTGTTAAATGTGCCTCCACTTGATTGGTCAGCATAAGTATGTATTTAATCGCTTTTGATTAGTCAGTCAATTATCTAACTGAGCAGTAGTCACACTTTTAAAAATGAGTTTTTGCTTCCTCTGTTTGAAATTGAAATGATGAGGGAATTTGTAAGAAGAAATCTAACTTGTAAATTTACATATGTTTCCATATTGTCCATGTTCTCTATCTGACCCTAGTTCTGTTACTTAAAATGTACATCTATTTTAATTTAATTGTTGTTTGTCTAGGTCCTGTCCATGATGCAATAAAGTTATGTTTGTGAATTTTGTATTTATAATCCATTGAACCTTCAATTGAAAAAAGATTTGGATAAAGATTCTGCAATATCGTATACATACTTACTATGTAATTCTGGAGAGAGATTAATAAAGATCAGTTCTTATTGAAATCCCTTCACATTCTGTAAAGCATTATAGCAGAGGTACAAAATAATTGTTTGAAATGATTTACTATTCAGGTTTGTGAACTTAAGACGTTTGCTATAATTTAGCTGTAACATTGCCGATTATGTATTTTTCTTATATAATAAGATTAGTGTCTGTGTCACTAAACATCTGAATCTCTGACCGTACCGAATTCTTAGTGTTATGAAATGAATCGTTTCGGCTTCGAGGTTTGTACAAAGGTAAAACGTTTCACCCAACCACTTATGGAATACGGTATTTTGCAAGAAATTTCCCGAAAAGCGGACCACAGATTTGGCATTGATTCATATTAAAGCACGGAGAATTATTAATTACTAAAAGAACCTAAAGCGTTCTACTCGTAGTCTGAGGGTCGCGGGTTCGAATCCCTGTCGCACCAAACATACTTGCCCTTTCAGTCATGGGGTGTTATAATGTGACGATTAATCCCACTATTCGTTGGTAAAAGAATAGTCCAAGAGTTTGCGGTGGGTGGTGATGACTAGCTGCCTTCCCTCTAGCCTTACACTACAAAATTAGGGACGGCTAGCACAGATAGCCCTTGTGTAGCTTTGCGCCAAATTCCAAAACAAACAAATATAAAGAAAATCTCGTTATATCTCATACGTTAATGTATTAAAGTGATTAGCGTCACACACATAATAGATCTGTATTTAGCAGACACGAAATAACAAAAAAATCAAGGTAGTAAAAAAATGGTATAGTATTACTTGCTTAAAACATATATTTCTACAGTCTCATAGTTGACTGGGTCTGTTACGTTTGTTTCGATTTAAAAACAGTGTCAGCAGGGAAGCTGTATTGTAATATTAGTGTTGCATAGTTATCATGCTATCTCAAGAAAAATAAATATATAAGACGATAATTTGTGGTCAGAACGTACATAAGTGTATGACGGACAAGACAATATACAACAAGGAGAAAACATGATAACTATTGGTCAAAATATACATACATATATAACAAATAAAGAAACATACAAAAGCTAAAAAGTACGACAGTAATAACTATTGGACAAAACGTAATACATGAATCACGTATAAGAAAACTATTGGACAAAACGTAATACATGAATCACGTATAAGAAAATGCGTAAAAGACAGTAAGTTTTGAACACGTAATAAGAAACATACTTCAACAAAGAGGATATGTAAAGTTATAATAAAAGTTACTGTAACCCCAATAAACAGTTTTAACAGACAACCAAAAGTAAACGATAATAAAGCGATGAAATGTAACGTGTGTATTAATGTTGTTCAATTTCATAAACATTGTCATGTCTTGGAAAGTCACAATAGTTCCGTTTTGTCCACTTCATTACAGGCTGTTTAAAATTTTGTTTTAATTCTTATTAAAATCACGATATTTTAAACACAAAAAGAGGATAATTTAGTCTAAACAGGTTTCAAAAGGTTAAACATACAGTTAGAGAGACGCTGATAAAAACATTTCTTCTTCATCAGGATTCTGTCCATGTTTCAGACCAGAGAGGATCAGGTTCATTGTAGACCTCTTCCTCCATTTCTGGGATTATTTTGTTTACACTTACTGAATTCTGGGTAATAATCCATGTCACGTCATTGTTACATATTTTCCATTGTCCGCAATTTTAATTGATATACTTTTCCGTCCCATTTTCAGTTCATAGGGAAATATAATGTTCTATGTTTTCACTAGCATTACTTTTGCTTTATTAGTCTGTGTTCACAATACAATTTTTTGCTAAACAATCATAATACACACATACATAATCTTATTTTACATAACAAATCTTTCAAGATAGAGCGACGTTTGTGTCTACGATTCAGTTAGCTTAGCACCGTTTGTCCTGTAAGATTCTTATTTATGATGTTTAGAGGAGATAGGTGTTTAAAACTTGGTTCATCATGTTTTATGTAACGCATTAGTTTGCTAATCGGTTCATTTTCAATAATACTTTTATTATAATACTGATAGTGTTGACATGTTTCAATACTCGTATTGAAAAACTACGTTTGTTGATCGTAACAACCTAAATGCTTTCGTTAAACATAAGTTTGTATATGTTATGACTTGTTGATGTCCATCACATTTGATACATTTTTCCATGTTATGTAAGCATATGTTATGACTGATCTTATATATGTTCTTTAAATACTGAATATGTTTTGTGGCGAAGATCCTTGTTTTTTATTAGACAAGCTCCTAAGGTAACTCTATTTTCCAGATTATGTTTTTTATACCATTAATGTGTTGTATCGAGTTTAATTTTTAGTTCAAATGTAATTTCTAAGAATTTTGCTAATACTGGTACCTACAAGGTAGTCCGTCTAGATATAACTGTGGTATTATTTTGCATGTTTTGTGCGATTTTATTCTTTATACGTATTAAGTTTGGTTCCCTAATTATTGCAGTATGATTCAGTAGTGGTTGTATATTGTATGTTGCTGTTGTTAGGTTTGGGTCACTTTTCCAGATTGCAATATCATCTGTGAACTGTGGTTTAGATCTCTGAGAGGCATATCGAGAACATATCTGATAAAGAGGATAAGACTAAGTACTTCCGATAAAGAACATACACGAGGAATTTATTTATTTCGAATTTCTCGTAAAGTTACACAAGAGGTGTTTATCTTGACGTCAGCTTTTAACTTTCTTTTTGGTTTCTAAAGTTTACCCCTACTCCGACTAAAAATTCAATTTTGGTCAAAATTATTTTTAAAATCGTGTTTGGTATATTAAATATACGAAGAACTTACAAGAATTTCCATTGATTGTGGGAATACATGAACTTGGTCAAATAAACTGTTTTATATAGTGTACTTGATTCAACATTAAGTCTAAAGCATTGAAATAAGTATAAAGAAAGTATATAATGAAAATATATAGCTAAAAATGAAATCGTCAGTTCTAGTTTTCGGAAAAACTTATTTTGATTATGTTTAATAGATGGACCTGCAGGCTTTAACTATGTTATCCATTTTTTTAGGTGTGTAAATGACGCAACAAGGCTTACCTGTTATTAAAAATAATTCAATAAATGTGGGTGGTCATATTGCTGTTTTATTAGCTGAAATAAATAAAAAATAATTTTCTTGTTTTCATGTGGGTTTTACGTGATGTTCTTTACAAATAAATGTCCTTTTCTATGCAATTCTAATACTTTTATTATAAGATACCAATAAAAAATAAATTTATTTACAGAAAAAAGTGCGTAGGGAATAGTTACTTCAGCATAAAACTGGTTGTTATGGCGCTCTACTTGAAAGCTGCGAGTTGGGGGATCGAATATCCTCACCAAACATGCTCGCTGTTTCAGCCGTGGGGGAGTTATTATGTGATGGCAACTCCCACTTTTCGTTTCTAAAGTGTAATCTAAAAGATGTGGATGGCTGGTGTTGATTAGCTGTCTTCACTAAAGTCAGTCACTACTAAATCATTGATGGCTATCACATATAGCCCTCGAGTAGCTTTGCACAATATTCAACAAATAAACAATTATATATGTGTGTGTGTTTGAATATGCGTTTTCTTACAGCAAAACCACATCGGGCTATCTGCTGTGTTTGTAGGCTTCACGCTGTCCCAGCGGAGGACAATTATACATGTATCTTTACCGCACTAAACTTCATTCTCTTATTTCACAAGTGCATACTGCATCACCAGTTGGTGAACCAGCCAAAACTGGTTGATCCATCAAAGGCCATTTCTGTAAGAAAATGGACTTGAAACACTCTTTGGGGTGTAACTCCAGCTGCTCACCTACTTGGAGATAACACAAATTTCTGCAACAACAACATCCTGATTACAGCACCAGAATTTTTCCTTCCCTTCAATACTGTGGTATTTTCTATTTAAATTTGTATTTAGATACGTTATAGTTAAATAGTTATTTCTAAAAATAGATACCACTTACAAATAGATATGCAAGAATATAATACATGTTGAATACATAAAGGTTGTGTTATAAGCATATTTGAAGTAATATACTTGTAAGTAGATATTATGGCACTCTTGAGGCAGAAGTGACAAGTACTTGAAGGCGTTGTTGTTGTTTTGAATTAAGCAAAAAGCTACACAATTGGCTATCTCTCCTCTGCCCACCACGGGTATCGAAACCCGGTTTTTAACGTTGTAAGTCCGCAGACATACCGCTGAGTCACTGGGGAGCGCTTGAAGGTATAAGGGGAGTAGAACAGTTAGTTAACCATTATAGTAAATTATAATATATGTCATATATTAAAAATAATCGGAAATAATCGTAATTTAAAAAGGTCATGACGCCAGTTACATAGGCTTACGAATTTAAACTTCATAAAAGTTGTTTTGGTTTTAATAACTTATTTTCCATAATCCAGATACGTAGGTTTTGAAAATAATATTCATTTTTATAGCATAAGGATATTTTTTACAAATCACAATTTACCACAGTTGTAACAGAATACGTTCCAGTAATTTAAATAACCTCTTGCTGCCATAGCAACGAATAATTAATATTTAAAAGAAAATAATATCGTGCATGCATAATCAAATATCATCGAAAAATGACACATCATGTGGTATGGTAACCATTTATCTACTTCTGGTGCGATTCTCATGGGTTCTAGAATAATCGATAAGACCCTCACGTCACAGTTGGTCCAGAGAAATATATAAACAGTTGTTGTCAACATTTTAAGCATAATAAAATGTGACCTGATTTACTTATATAGAAGTAAATATGACGTTTTGTGAAAAATCTATACTTGATAGAGAATATGGATATCGTTTTCCGATTCAGCACACATGAATTACTGTGAAACATGTAAAACTTTCAAAACAATAAAACCATTGCATGCCTTTGTTATTGACAATAATTATTGACATGATTAAGTTCTTCATGAATCAATCATATCCAATTATAGTATCTAAAATGCCAACTTTTGACAACATCTGAGGATAATTATACTTTAAATAGTACAGTTATAGTGTAAAGAAACATTTCGATATGTAATTACAATAATAAAATAGGAGGACTCATAAAAACGAAAATGTATTTATTCAAATAGAATAATTTGTTTACTATTTGCCCATCATAAATACATTATATAAGGAAACATTTTTTGGATATTGTCGCAAGTTACAATGATAACAAACAATACAACGTACCTTTAAACACATTACACATGATATGTCATTTCTAGATAGTATTTCTTTGTGCGCGCCCTTTAACATTATTTTTCTTCTGAATATTATTCATTCATTACAGTGGCAACAATAGGTTGTGGGTGTGTAAAAGATTCAAACATATTTTGTTACATTTGTGGTAAATTTGGTGTAAAGAAACATAGGCAAAGCATAATAGAATTCGTCAAAAAAAAAGCATATTATGAGTATTTTGGAATACAACTAGGAGTCCAAGACAAATCATGGGCTCAGCACAAAGATTGCACTATTTATGTAACATTTGAAACAGTGGGCAAAGGTAAGAGAAAGTATTTGTCATTTAGAACTACTGGTCTGACATGAACATATAAACCATGGAGGTGACTGATATTTTTTCTCATGTAACGAGCAAGGCTACAATACTTTAAATAAAAAAGGAAATTTCTTATCCGAACCTTCAATCTGCTATAGGACCTCTTGATGTAATTATACCTACTCCACCAGAGACTCTTAATACAATGTTATGTGATTCTGAATGTGGTGTCAATAGAAATGATGATACGAAATGTTTTCAACCTGATATTTCTGGTGAACCACAACTTGTCACACAGCTGAACTTAATGGTTTGATGAGAGATTTGGACTTTCTAAAAGATTCTTTAGAAATTTTGTGATCCAGACTTTGGTCAAAGAACTTACTTTCTCTAGGAACATCTTTATACTGGTACAGAAATCGCAGAAAGAGTTTATAACATACTTTTCGCAAGGAGATTTACTGGTTTAATGAATTAATACCAATGGTAGAAGCTTCAGTCTAGTATCAAGTGAGTGGTGATTGTTCATTGATTCCCTCAAAATAATTATAAAACGTGTTCTACTTCACAATGGTAACATATATGAATATGTTCCTATTGCTCATTCAATGGACTTGAAGGAAACATACGAAAACCTTGAACTTTTTCTTAATACATAATTGGTTACTTTGTGGAGAATTAAAGATCCTTTGTATGTTTTTGTTCAACAATCTGGTTAACAAAGTTTTTATGTGTCTTTTATGTCAATGAGACAGCAAAACACGAAATCAGCACTGGATCCTCTAATAAGCTCTTCGTCATATTAACGAATATGCCATGTTCTGCACAGTGATAAAATAGCTATTCTACTCATACTGTAGAAAGCCACGTTTTAAGCATTTCGTTACTTTCTGTAGGAAGAAATTTAATAATACTGAAATACAATGTCTACCTATGTAATGTATTTCAGTATTATTAAATTTAAAGTTACGTGATATTGTTACGTAACTTTAAATCACAAAAGATATTTTTTGCGCGATGACTAAATCCTTTTTTTTAGTTGTTTGAGCAATTTGCATGAGAGAAAACCTATAACTAACACTACTAGAGTAGTTTCATTTTGAGCAGACGGTAACGTATGTTTGTGACATTCTGAAATGGCTGCATTCATTGAAAAACAAATGGCATAACTCAACGTAAAAGAGATGCTAGATGTCTTTTCGGACGCCACGTTATTTGTTAATGGTATGTGTAAGTGCATATGCTTTAAAATCTTGTGAAATAATTTTTATTTGTTTGTTTGTAGTTAAGCACAAAACTAGACAATGGGCTATCTGTGTTGTGGCAACCAAGGGCATCGAAACCCGATTTTTGGTTGTAAACTATTATACATTGATGATTTAATTGTATATATATCATAAAAAAACTGCAGTTCTTAATATTGCACAGAGCCAGACGTATCTCATTATACGTTAAAACTTGTCCTGTTGTATGGAAATCGTGCAAGGTTTCAATAACAAGGGACCCGGAAGATGAAACTAAATTTGGTTTAATATCCCTTGAAAACATACCTCACCCAAACTTCTTAACATTCCTTTCCAGTGGATCAATAATTCATGTAAATTATCCGTCCATCTTATATATATAACGTTTAAACAATAAAAATGAACCTCTACAATTAATTTTGAATAAATTCACTAACATAACTGACAACCATCAAATAAAAATAAAAGTAGCCAGTTAGGTTAACTTGTTGCATAATCTGCTTAATTTGATTGGTAAAGGGTTTTACTGGTTTTAACAGTGCTAACTCGAGAAGTAATAACGTTTAGTCGTAATGGAACTAACTTGAAAGGTAATGGGGTTTACTGGTATCACTAGGGCTAACCTGAGAAATAATAAAAAGTAATAATCTACCAGTTCTCATTTATAATTATTTACACCAATATTTAAATATTGCAATGTAGTTTACTGTTAAATGTTATTACTATTTATATAGAACAGAATCTGACATGATAGTTTAACACATAACTTAGTTTTTGTTTTAAACTCTACATTTTTATTCTTGGTTTACATGCTACACAACACCAAGATCCTGGAAATTATGCTTGAAACCAACATATAAAACATCGAAATAAACAGGTTTCATGCGTATATCTATCTTTATGCGTTATAAAACTTATTTTAAAATAATATGGAACAAGCACTGATAAAAATGAAAGAATGTAAAACAAACAGAGTTTGTAAATGAAAACAATAACTGTACATTAATAATTATGTTATTATATAATAACAGCGGAATATAAAGATACTAAAACCAAGTAGACAAGCAGCAGGAATGAAAACAGAATTATGAAGAAGGCGGAACGAACGAAAAATACAAACAACAAAAGGAAAAATTTATATTGGAAAAAACAGATAAGTAAAACATAGAGTATTGAGAAGAGTGGGAGCTTGATAAATGAGTTGGAGACACAGTGAAAATATAATATAAAATTATGTGATTAAGAGGGAAGCAAATTAAGATTTCAGATATAAAATTTATTATTGAAGGTACGATCGACCGCTCCTGGTTCACTGGTAAGTTTAAGAGCTTATACCGGTAGGAATATGTTTTCGATACCCGCGTTGGTCACTTCCAAGATAGTCAATTTGTGCAGCTTTATGCTTGAGAAAAACACGAACGAATGTTGATCAAAATAAAAAAAAATAATGAAAATTATTCAAGATAAGTGATGAGATACAGTAACATTCAGCTGATACAAAAAGATAAAGTCCTCTTTACAAAATCTGTAAAATATTGTGAAATCATACAGTAAATATATGAAATCCAATAGTTTCTATGTGTATGTGATTTTTTTGTGTGGAATAAATATGTATATTATTAAAGTTTCTATAAACGTGATGTTTATTGTTTTCTGCAAATACAGGTGGGTTTATCAATCTATAAGTATACAGAATAGAAAGTTTGATCCCACATTTTTTATAACTATACAATCAATTCTAAAGCCGGGTATCTCAAGCCTGAAATGAATAGAATAACATTTCAAGCACATGTTCTTCCTAGTCACATAACCAGCTGTGAAACCTGCTATCTCAACTCTGAACTAAGTAAAATAATTGATAGCGAGGCCTAGCTCTTCGTAATTAAATCTGTAATACATACTTTGATTTAATTATACTGCTCTTTATAAACGATATTATCTATGGCCTGAAGAGAACATTTTGAGGTTTCCTTACAATAATAGTCTTAATTACCAATACTAAAGAGTGCTTTAAACTATGTTGTGTAGGTCTATATGCGAAATTGTTTATTACTGTGAATGACAGCTACTTTTGTTGTTGTTTTGTTTTGTACTTTCAGATAGTAAAATATAGAGCTTTAAATGTGTTATTTCAAAACTCGCTAACCATAACAACCTTCAAGGTGAAATTCATTTACAAACAACTTTTCAAATATTGTCAGGGGCTGTTGAATGGTGTTTAATGCGCTTGATTTGGAATCCGAATGGCAAACATTAAACTCTACCAAGCATGCTCGCCCTTCCAACTGTTGGAGTGTTATAATATTACGGTTAGTAGCCCAATAATTTCGGGTTGACGCTAAAGACAAAAGGTAAGCAAGCACTTTTGAGTTTGATCTGAATTTATTTAACAAAATCGTGTAATTAATAAATATCAATTATGTTTGTAGTTTCTTTTTATTCTCTTGTGAAGAAGCCCAGGACTCGTTATCTGAGGGTCGCTGGTTCGAATCCCCGTCACACCAAACATGCTCGCGCTTTCAGCCAGGAGAACGTTATAATGTAACAGTTAATCCCGCTTTTCGTTGGTAAAAGAGTAGCCCAAGATTTGGCGCTGGGCGGCGATGACTAGCTGCTTTCTCTCTAGCCTTACACTGCTAAATTAGGAACGGCTAGCGCATATCGCTTTCGTATAGCTTTGCGCGAAATTCAAAACAACCCAAACCAACTCTTGTGGAGTCACGAATGTAAAAAATAATACAAAACAAAAACTATCTCAGAAAAATCACAGATAAAGTTACTGGTGGAAGAATCAGCCCTCAACTGTGATAGTAAATATTTTAATAGCTCTGTAAGAAGTCAGTATTGTAGTCGTGTGTTTATTGTTTGTGCCTTTGGTAAGAGACTAAATATCACTGAGAACTGTCACAACAGACTGAAATATTATGTCTATCCGACTAGATATCACATGGTTATATAAAAACATTTTTATAATATACATTATGTTGTTACCACTATAAGTCTAAAACAAATATAACAACAACTGTAAGGCAAACGGAACAGCCAGACAGAAGGAGCCAGTACAGGTTACTTCACTACATCTAGTTTGATTGTTCTTTACAAAATATAATTACATGTTCATAGTCTTGCTAAAAGTCGTATATCCTAAAGCAAATACAAAAAAGTTTCATTCACTTGTAATATTTGCGAACTTTATACTTACTTATTTTAACAAAAAACTCGTTTGGTGTTTTATTAGCTTGTTCTGGAACTGTTTTAGTTCGGTACACACTGCAGGACCATTTCTTCAGACATGATGGCGCCGAATTGAACTAAAACTCAAAAGCAGAGAATTTTTAATCAATACTAGTATTTATGTTTGCCGCCCGGCATGGCCAGGTGGGTTAAGGCGTTCGACTCGTGATCTGAGTGTCGCGGGTTCGAATCCCCGTTACACCAAACATGCTCGTCCTTTCAGCTGTGGGTGCATCATAATGTCTCGGTCAATCCCACTATTCGTCGGTAAAAGAGTAGCTCAAGAGTTGAAGGTGGGTGGTAATGGCTAGCTGCCTTCCCTCTAAAATAGGGACGGCTAGCGCAGATAGCCCTCGTGTAGCTTTGCGCAAAATTCAAATAACAAACAACGTTTGTTTTGAATTTTCGCCAAATGGTACATAATGGTTATCTAGAATTCCTTGAAACATAATAAAGCCTCCCTGGCACAGTGGGGTGTCTGTGGACTTCCTGAATTTACTTTTATTTCCGTTTCACATCTGTTTAACTGCCTATATGAACACGTAAGATCTGAAATTCTAAAGTTACAACAGTCATGTGCTAATTTCACATTCTTAATCTTATATACACACAGTACATTTGAATTTGTCACCCGATTTGACATCAGTAAATTTACGAAGTTACAACGACAAAATTCGGGATGTATTCCATCGCGACGTACCCAGCAGACAACTCAATGTTACTTTTCTGTTAACGTAACACACAAACTTTTGAAATTTACTTGAACATAGAAGATTCTTTAAGTACAACGGTGCTACTAGTTTTGTTATTTTGACTTTATTTTCAGGTTCTCTAGTATATACTATCTGATTTTGTAAATTGCAACAAATCAACTGATAAAATTCGGTTCTTTCTAAAATTATAAAGAAGTTAAAACCTGTTAAATCTACCGAGTCGTCAAAGAATGGGGCTATCTCTGATGTCTAAACAATAAATGTTTCATCTTTTGATTGTCGCTTCACGGTTATTAGGGAATTTATTACTAAACATGAGTACAGACACCTTACTGCAATATAAATACGTGTTACATTTCACTGTATTTATGTGAGGTGTACAGAAACATTTGGTTTAAATGTGCAGATATTTAACTATTAAACTCACTACTAGTTTTGCTGAAAAATTTACAAATCATAAAAAACAACTCGGTCATTGTATTTGTTAATATTAAAATATTTAAATAAATAAGAAAATTGTGTATGAGCATTGAAAATAATCAATTGCGCAACTCAGTTAAAACACATCTTTAATCACGTCTAATGTTCAACAAACAAAATAACAATTAACTATTTTTTGGCAGCTTACATACACCAGTGTCTCTAATTAAGTAGATTTTCTTACCATATACTTTTGATATCAATATTAAATAGAAAGTACTATAGAAAAGAGGCTATAAAAGTCTTTGGAACATGACAGTCACAGCGTTGTTTCTGGATAACACTATGTTTTTACTTTTTCTTGTTCCTGGGCAGTAAGTGTTATTTCCAAATTGCTTATGCCTGAAGTAAATGGAAAGGTCCTATTTTTCTCTTCAGACTTTGCTTTTGGAGCCTGGGAACGTATAAGGAAAACATGATGGGAGACATATTTGGAAGCTGGTACATGAAAGTGATTTACATTACAGTCGCAAATCTCGAAAAACTACTCACATCTGAACATTTTTGTATAACTTTAATATAAATACATGTAAATCTTGATTCATATGTTGTTTTATTCAGACCTTATGCAAATGAAAATGTGCAAACCCGTATTCACATAGAAAATAGGTTAATTTCTAAATTTCATTATCCAGGACACAAAAGCAAAGTTTGAGTTAATAATGGCCATTTTCTGTACTTTTACAACATAAACAATTAAGAAATAACACATACTGTCCAGGAACAAAATTTGTGTTACATAGTGTAATCGATCTACATATCACACCGTATTGAATTAATTAGGGATTGTGAGCATTATAAAAATAAAAGAAAAACAATTCCGGAGAATAAACATATAGTTTTGAAAACTACATTATAGATGTGTATAGGAACTCTCCGAAATAACAGAAATATCAGCTTAGGCCAAAGTAAAATAGTTTCTAGTTTTCGATAAAGTAAAGAAATGAACGCCTTTGATTCTCCAAACCAGTATTACTTCCCAGTGGCCTAGCGTTACGTCTGCGTACGTAGGACGCTAGAAATTAGGTTTCGATACTCGTGATAGGCAGAACAGAGATAGCTTTTTTGTGCTTAGCTACAAACAAGTCCAAACAATACAATGTAACATAATATATCCTAAACAGAATTCGTTTTATACTAAGAGTTTAATCTTCTGAAGGCTTCGTTAGAAAAGAAAAATCCTGTCCTAACTGCTCTGAGCTATGCGATGGTTGAACAAATAAGTCGTGAAAGTAGCTTGTATATATGTGAACTGTGTGAGTTGTATCACACTTATAGACAGAGATCTTTCTTAATTATATTATGTAATATTGCATATGTCACATGAATAGCTTTTGCTTCTTACCTTTGTGTTAGTAGATTCTCACAAATTAAAAGAGCAGCTGCTCTTTAGATAGGGTACGACTTGTTGCAAGTCTTTTTCTTGATAGTCTTGGTTGATCCTTTATCCCTTATTTTCCAATACTGTTGATCAGAAGAAGTATCTCAAAGCATCTTTATGACACGAGTGTATGAATATTATGCTTCTGAACTATATTCAGGAGCAACAAGCTATCTATAAAACGCCAAACAAAATCAAATGTAATTCTGATACATTCCGAGAAATCGTGACTTTATATCAGTTGTGGTTGTCACATGGCTTGCCAGCTTACATATTCAAAATTGTTTTAATATAACGTAGGCAATCATCCGTATATGTTTTTATGATTGGGCTGATCATCATTAGCTTCAATATGAAATAGATCAATTAACTTTAATGTAATCGAGTAAAGATAAATTCATTAGAGTTTCTCTAAGATAACTTTCCAAGAATTGTCTGTTTTTATGACAAGCTGAGAGGAATACAATGAGTAAACTCTTCAATAAAATAACTTTATTCTAATCAATACAATACGATACAATACAATGAGTGAACTCTTCAATAAAATAACTTTATTCTAATCACGTCTCTTTTATACCGTATTGAATTTCAGTAGCAAAATAAGTCAACTGACCTGATGTTTGTGCTAAAACTTACATTAGGTAGTTCTTTTTAATATTCCTCTTAATTTAACCATAAAGAAATTAAATATAAATAAGTAAAATCGTATTTCAAATCTGCTGTTTTTTCTCAGCGTTTCAGATTTTCATCTCCAGCTCAGTTGATGGATCTGGTATTTAACGAAAGGTATCCTTGGCATTGAATTGTGAGAGATGAAAGATACGTCTGAAATGCTTCTTTTCTTCTTTTTTACAAATGGGGTATTCGAAATTTTTAAAGGGTAAACACAGAGTAATGTAAAAATATATTATAATGTAACTTTTGTCATAAATATTAGACCTAATTTATTTTATTATGCTACCCGTCCTTAACCGATGTTCCCTGGGTATTACTCGAAAAATACATGTAAATTGCATACAAGTATTAATACTGAAAATAAAGATACTGTGTTAAAGCATTTTATGAATATGAAATTAGTACGAACAACATTTAAATATAATCTTTTCTGCCAATAATATAAATTTTAACACTTTTATGCCTGTCTTTTTTTTTCAAAATCTGTTATTGTGTTATATTATTCACGGAAATGATAGAATGAATTATAAGACTTATATGTCAGATATTCATTTTAAAACGGTGTTCAATAGTCAACGAATTCTTATTACTCAGTTCATCGTTGCCTGATGAAAGCTACGGTAAGAGGGCCGAAAGCTCGCGGGTAAATCTTCAACTTAATTTACCTAAGTATTTCAACTTATGTAAAAGTCAATCATGTTAATTAACCTATCTTATGAGTCTTAAACACCGTTTATTAAGAGCTAGTTAAGCATGATGTGAAATATCACTCAACTTTTGTGATATTCTTCCTTAGTAGACGTTTCCTTTCACTTTCTGGTGAGTCTAACAACTACACTTCTCGTTCATAAATGATTTTTGTAAGATAATTCAAGAACGTTTTATATCATTTCTAGCTCCTTCAATTTATCTTTGTTGCCATGGTAATAACATCTTTTCTTTAAAACGATTTTTATCGATCTGAAAATCAAGATTACAAACAAACATTTAAATATAATCATAATATATAATCATAATATAATTGTACATAATCATAATATAATTGTACATAATCATAATATAATTATACATAATCATAATCTGAATTCTGAAGCTTTTAAACGCTATTTTTAACGTATTGTTAATTGTTATTATTATTAAACAATTATTCCTTAATTTTTTGTGGCAGTATATACTTCTCTCTTTTTATGGCCCTAAATTCTGTAGGTCAAATTTATAAGATTAAAAAATGGCCAAAACCTTTTCTGACATAAAAATAATACCCAGGTGCATATCCTCAGAAAACTTTTCGTACGCGTGAAAAGCTCCAGGTCTCTAGTTTCTTTTCTCTAGGAGCTATAGCACTGACTGGCTGGCACACTCAAAGGTTATTTTATTAGCAATGACAAGAAATTGAACAATTTCAATAACTCAGGGTTTTCATTTATGTTTTTAAGCTTTCTTTCGCTAAGCATTAACACTTTCGTGTTCTTAATACTGGTTCAACAGTTAACTATCAAGAATGTTTTAACATATCTGTGCATTCTTGTTATGGCTCAAAACGTACATTTTCGCCCGAAGGCTCGTGTGAGAGGGTCGAAAGTACGCAAATGAAAGTACTTTAACGTAGCGGAAATTCCACTTATAATTTCATGTATAATGACGAACTTTTTGACTTTATTTCGATAAGTTAGTCCTAAGTACTTTAGTGATTTGTTACGCTAAAATTACTTTTAATGATACATGTCTTATTTGAATATTTACGTTGAGAACTGAACACAGTCACTGTGATACTGTTATATACTTGTTATTAGATAACTTAAAATAGCGAGAATCACTTTCACCCAGGGACGGGTCATACATTTGCCGCCATCAACATATTTTTTTTTGGAGCCGCATTATGTATATATATATATACACACACACACGTGTGATTTAAAAAACAATATTAAAAATACATCTATTAACACATCAAGATATGTATTTTATAAGCACTGACTTAAAAATTCTGAGTACTTTCTTAATTCTATTTGAAACTCAAATTTTCTTTTTCGACCTTTTTTTCGGTCCTGAGTTGGCAAGGTGGTTAAGGTACTCGACTCATAATCTGAGGGTTGCGGGTTCGAATCCCCGTCACACCAAACATCCTCGCCCTTTCAACCATGGGGGCATTATTATGTGACTATTATTATAATGGTATTATCAATCCCATTATTTGTTGGTAAAAGAGTAGCCCAAGAGTTGGCGGTGGGTGGTGATGACTAGCTGCCTTCCCTGTAGTCTTACACTACTAAATTAGGGACGGCTAGTGCAGATAGCCCTAGTGTAGCTTTGTGCGAAATTAAACAAACGTTTCGTCTTAACATTTCCTGTGTTCATTATCAGCAAATAATAGGTTCTCGTAAAAGTAAGCACACTCTAAGTTAAATTGTTGTAATCTATATATATATATATATCAAAGTACAGGTTTGGGTATAAATCGCTGTATTTGGAAATCAAATTTAAGAGCAACAATATGAATATTTACAAGTAAATTATTTGTATTATTGAGAAAATTTGAGCTTTTTTTAATTGCTCTGCAGCGACAATAAAAGTAATTGAGAAAATAAATAAAAATATAGAAAGAAATTTTAAATTTTGAATTAAATTTGCTATAACAATAAAAGTTAATTGTCGTCTACTGGTAATGTGACTTAAAACTAAAAAAGTGTAAAAGATTTCAATTTAACCTTAATGAAGTTGCATACTCACAGTTAATAGTAACTACAGTTTTAGGCTTTCAATCTTCCCTCGTGTTTTTCAAATTGTGTCCCTAGTGGCACAGCAGAAAGTCTACGGATTTACAATGTTTAAAATCGTGTTTCGATACGTATAGTGGATACACCACAGTTAACCCATTTTCCTGATTTGTGTTTAATTAGAAACAAACAAACGTTTTCGAATTGTTTACTGTCTGAAATTTAAACGCTCTGACATTTATAATATTTTGTAACCTAGCGACAAGTAGTTGTGCGCATGTGTCGACTTTTCATAAAGTTATGTTGAAAATTTAATTAAACTGCTTTATTATTAATGCTTACGAATAAACTTGTCATTAAAATGTAGTTAATCAATCACATTTTAATATTATATAAGCTTTGAGTTCTTAATTTCATAAGAGAATTGTAACATTTGTTCTTTTGGTCTTCCAACTTCTCTAATTTATCGTCCACGCTTCTGAGAAGTGCAAAATTGAAATGAATTACTTACTACAATATAGATATTACCAAGAGAGAGGCTAATTTTTATAATATTCAAACTTATTTGTTTGGAACTCATAAACTTAAAAATCATATATTGCGTAAAAGCGATAAATCATTCCACTAAACACATTTATCTTCGATAAGACCAATGTATTTTAACCTTTAAACGGCGACCATCATCAACTGATGCTGCCACCTACAACATTCCCGCTGTTTAAAGGTTAAAAAAATGTGTTGGAAAACATTACATGAAATATTCACACCATACCACAAGCAGTTACACTCTCTTCTCATCACACGAAATAGCTAAATATCTTTAGGGAATCTGAGTGATCAGAACTTATTATTATATTTGTAAATTTATAAGTTGTTCTTTGTTACTAAGCACAAAGCTACATATAGAGCTATATATGTTCTGTCCACTACGGGTATCAAACCTCGGTTTATAGCGGTATAAGTTCACACACATAATGTTGTCTATAAAAAGATACATTGCAATTCCCAATTCGTCATCTTGCACAAACCTCTTGATCTTTTAATTCAGGGGCGTAGATTTTTTACACCCGATGGGGAGATGATTTTTGCAACCACTTATGTGGACTGTTCAATTTGCAAATTGGTAATCTCTGATCACGTGAACCTAAAAACTGTAAACATGCAGTCACAGAGTAATCTTGTTGCCACGATACTTCAAGGTTTCCATGTAGATTTGTATAAGTGAGGTGCTGTGAACAGTTTTCAAAATGTTAATAAAATAAAGACAAATGTATCACAAATTAACTGCCACATGAATTTATTCCTGCACACTGCACAGCATAAAAGATGGCCATTATACTTGACAAGGTTACTAATAACTTTCATTGTATGAATTACATTTTCAAATATTAATAAAATTAGTAATTACCCTTGATAAGTTTATATCTACTGAAAAACTATTCATGTTGTTTGATAAAAATAATTAAAATGTCTTTGCAAACTCTTGAAAGTTACACATCAGTACAATGTAACACATGATTATTCACACTTTTCATTGAAGTAAGATTCATTTAGTCCTCTAGTCTACATGTTCCCAAACGTAGACCTCCTTTGTGTTGATCTGTTTATGAATTCTTTCATAAGTTCTTCTATATTTATCTTGTCGTCCTCATCTTTGTGAGTGTGACAAACTGCCACGTGGTTGAGGCGGCACTGAGACATAGTTGACCTTAACCACGTCTTCACCCGTCTTAATGCAGAAAAGCTGCGTTCACATTCGCAGCTGGATACTGGACATACAAGCAAAATTTTCATGAGAAGAAACACTTCGCTAAACATCTACTGGCTTGCTTCACGCATTTTACAGTAAGCATCCTTCGCACCTCTTAGAGATACTGCTTTTGTTGTTCCTTTGAGCATGGGTAACTGAAACTCGAGCCGTTGTGCAGAGATTTCTGGATGGAAGTTTATAACCGAGTTGTCAATCTTGTCAGGTGTGATCATGTTCCCAAGTGCCAGATATTGCCTCAAATCGTTGTCTGCATTGAATCTAGTGGTCATATGTTCTATGACTGTGTCCACAAATTCAAAATATTGGCTTCTGTAGTAATCTCCAGCTGTTGCAGAATGGTGTGCTGATCCTTCTGGAGGGTCTGCGAATGCGTGGTTGTTCGATAGGCACCACATCTAGGAAAGTTACCTTTTTCTCAGCTTCATCAAATATCTTGTTGTAATTTTCCTCTGTTCGCAATACCCGCAATTGCTCAACTGTCATTGCAGATGCTTCAATCATGCCAGATACTGTCGCTGATTTTGCTTGGAATGCACTGTTTAGTTTCTCTAATGCAGCTAATTGATGCTAAGCCATCAGCAATCCTAAAACTGTCTTTCCTTTGTCAAATCTGACCAGCAGATCTCGTGCTTTCACTGCTACATCTGATTTTTCATTTGCTAATTCAGACAAAGAATCAACAATGTCACTGTAGTGATCATTAGCACATGTAATTGCAGATAGGCGGCACAACCAACGTGTTGGACACAGTTGTGGCTGTTTTACGATACAATATTTTCAAAGATTGTCTTGTATTTTCCTGACCTCTGAAGCAAGACACCAAGTTCATGTACCCACTGGATAGAATATCGAACACATTCACAAGCTTCAACTTCATGTTGCATTATTAAATTAGCCTTGTGTGCTCCGCAGTGAAAAAACAAAGCTGACGGTTGCTTCTCTTTTATTATTGCCTGACATCCACTGTACACACCACTCATGTTAGCGGCTCTATCATAAGTTTGTGCTCTTAATCCTGACAGTGGTAAATTGAGTCTAGTCAGTACATCAAGTATAGTCGAGGATATTGTTTCACCAGTTGTATTTGAAACACTGTACAAACCAAGAAATGTCTCATGGACGTCAAGGTTCTCATCTACGTATCGTACGCATATTGCTTCCTGTTCGGCACCTGTAACATCTTAAGTGCCATCAACCATTAATGCAAAGATTTTACTTTGGTGCACTTCGTGTGCTATGTTTCTCAGTATTTGATGGCTGAACATCTCCATTATTTCATTCTGAGCCTGGGGTGATGTGAATGTGGTTTTCTTTGACAAGTTGGCCGTCAACTCAGGATTTTCCTCTTCCAGGAGCTTTATTAACTGCAGGAAGTTCCCCTCCGTATCAATATGTCCACGTAATGTTAAACCTTGACGGAGTAAGAAACGTAAACTTCTGAATATTTTGGCTAGACTTCTTTTGTATTCTTTCTGCTGCTTCTTTTTTCCATCATGTAGCTGGACAGTCACCGGAGTTACATCAAGTAAACCTTCTGGAGATATAGCGAATCTGTGCTGAGAGGAGGATTGGTGTTCGTTGAATTTTTGTTTTGCCTTTTTCCAGTTGCAAAAACTGGTGGATATGAAGGTACACTCAACTGGCCTCTTAAATGTTTGTGTAAAAAGGCCTCTATTTTCCCCCTTGGCACAATAAAAGCATTTGACTTTTTGAGTCTGATTGTTGAAGTGCAGCCATGGGAACTCATCAAACCACTTACCTTGGAAGTTGATATTTTGAGATTTTGCTTTCTGTTGTGGTATTAGTTGTGCGTCTGGATGATATGGCTTTCCACACTTTATCTGTGGAGTGTCAGATTATTCATTACTGCATAAATTTGTTTCACAACTATCTGGTGGTTCATGATGTGCAATAGTTGCACAAGCATTTTCAGACTCGTCCTCTGATGAACATGGTATTTCCTCTGTATGACAAGGTTTTATTCCTTTGCTTGAGGTTGTTGGATTATCTGCATCTGTATTGTCACTTGTAGTACTAGTAACTGGCTTGCAGAACTGTCTAATATCGGAAAGTTTCAGACGCTTGCTTGTCATAATTGGAATCTGTTTCCCAGATGACTCAACATGCTAAAATACAGTCTTTATTGAAAAACTCTAACGTACAACGAACGAAGATAGAACAAAATGGAAGTAGGACTGAACTATACAATGTATTTAAGTCCAACTCGCGAACCTCACAGTGACTACCGAGCCGACTGACCGCCTGGGCATCGCTGGAACAATAATATGTGCTAGTTACAACACAAGTAATTGCAAGTTTCTCGAAAAATACTATAACAATCACAAATATATTATATTCCTGTTAAAGCTCATCAAAAGGCAAATGCGTTGTGATATAATGTCTGTAAGCACGTCTGTTAAATAAAAACACCTAAACAAAAACTAGCAATACAATTCGAGTAAAGAGTTAAGGACGTTGAAATCGCTCCTTTTGTGTTCTAATTATACAAGAAAATACAATATTTTTACTATCTATGATAAGATAATATATTGTTCTTTTACCATAAAGCACCAGCACTTTATTAGAGGGCGGTGATAATCTGAAATTTCATGGATTAATGAGGCTCACAAACACAGTTCTAATGAGCCCTGTTGTAAAGTCGAGGCTCAGGCTAAAAGGAGCGGAGGGGGGAGATGTAGGACGCGTCTGGATCCGAGCGGCCCGAACCTGTCGTTAACTGTACACTAAACGTACACTATGGTCAGCGGATTCGGCAGTAAAGGAGAGTAAGGCGTTCGACAATAAAACCGGCTAGACATGCATAAGAACAAATGGCAAAGGAAAACCGCACAATATACACATAAGATTGATGCAGCTACAAGGTACAAATGGCCTGCCAGATCTAGATCATAGAAGTTTACACTTGGGAGTAAAATTTTCGAATTTCATGCTCTGTTCAATTTGTTGTGATGAAAATTTTACTTAATCTTACACTACATACAAGACGTAAGTATATTCTGTGATAGTGCTTGCAAGCCTTGCAGGTATACTTAGGCCTACTGACTGATACTTACGAATTATCGCTTTGATCGAAAAGATTAAAAGCACGCCCACATTAAAGATGTACATTTTGGCTACTGAAAAAGCCTACATTTAGGCCTAATTATGTAATTCGATTGGTAAGAACACGAGAATCACAAGAACAAATACACAATTTGTAGGCCTGTGATGCAATAAAACAATTCAACTGTAGGGGGCATGATTGTATGCACCATACTCCCCACCTAAAATGAAGGGGTATATCCCCCATACCCCCAGGATCTACGCCTCTGTTTTAATTATCACATAATTTTCATCATACTTTACTTATGTTTATTATGCAATATTAACTGGTTCATTAGTATCGAATGTTCAACATTGATAAAAATAGGGTTAGTCTAGAATGAAAAAAAGACTTTTAGTGGGAGAAAATAATTCCTTCAAACATGTATAATCAATCAATTTTGTTGTTTTAAGTAATTGTGAAAAGTAATGATAAAATGTATGTAATATTGTGAACACAATCAAGGATATCTGAGGACTTAACAGGAATTGAACCTTCTCTCAGGTCATAAATCCTAAATTAGGGACAGATATGCTAGAGCACTGGGATCTCTGATATGATCATTTAGCCAACATGCTTCACACGTTCCTTTCAGGATGTGAATGCCAAATACCTCATGCTTTAGATAACTACCTCACATATTATCAAAATCTCAAGTAAACCAGCATTGGGTGAATTACTTACCTAATTTTTATTTCTGTTATCCATGGAGTTAATACAGAGCAGTTGAAGCACAGCTGTTATGAGAGAGATTGTAAAAGTTTTAAATAATGAAACGGTACAGTTAAGCCATCAAACAACAATAACCTCGTGACAAGCTTATGATGCACCCATATTGGTAATGAAAGGGTTAGAACGATTATTTTAATTACAAGGGAATTAAGTTCCTTTTCGTATATCTTAGAACGGCCAGTAAGGGTATTAACACTTTTATTGACAAGGAGAGAACAACGTTTCGGCCTTCCTAAGTTTTTTTAAGGTTATACGTTACTAGTGTATTACTTTGGTACTCCGAGTACCCTTCTGGTACAGCCGTAAGTCTCCGGATTTAGAATGCTACAATCAGGGTGTTCGATTCCCCTTGGTGGAATCACCAGATAGTCCAATGTGGCTTTGCTATAAGAAAACACACACACCTGCGAATTAGTTGACTAAACACAAACTTATGAGATAATTTGAAAAAAAGAAGCGAATATCTCCGTCTGGACTGTGTGACTCACTTACGACAGGATATTTTTGTTTCGTGTCAATATTTTGTCACTACATTTCGAATCTGTGTATTAAAAATTACTGGAAAAATCATTAATTGTAAAGAAGAATTGTTAAAAAGTAATCATTTATCTATTTTGGAAAAAAAGAGTAACTGTTCAAGTTTAACAAAATGAAACAAATAGCTGATGTTAACTTGTAATGAAAGATCCAGTTAGTTGAACAGCCAGAGCCAGTGGTTAAGCGTTCAAACCGTAATCGGCGGATCGCTGGTTCACATCACTGTCCCACCATAAAGTTGTTGTAATGTGATAGTCAATTCCACTAGTCGTTGGTAAAAGAGTATACCAAGATTTGGCGGTGGACGGTGATGACTATCTGCCTTTCGTCTAATCTTTCCCTGCTAAATTAGACAGCTAGTGCGGATAGCCCTCTTGTGGCTTTGCGCAAAATTCATCACAAACCAAGCCATCCAGCTACGTGAATAGCATAAGTACGTCTATGAATATTGTTTAACATGTACATATGCTCCAAAATATTGAATGAATACTACCTACATTTTTTTACACGATGTATTGTAGAACATTTTGAGATGAGTTGTCACATGTATATTCATATTTTTTTGTTATCATCCACACTCGCAGTGATTTAGTTTATCGTAAATATAAAGGAAATAATAAAACTAAGACCGTTATTTATAAAATATTTCTACGTTACGTTGCACGTAAACACAGGAAAACATTACATGCGACATCTCCTGCAAACATAGACCTCCATTAAATTGATGCAAGTTGCTTGCTTAAAACATGAAAAACAAATACTTTTTTGAAACGATATAATACCTCTCGTATACGTTATACGATTTAAATTTAACAAATTTAAGTTTTCATGATTACAGAAATTCAAGTGCAAATTACCTAGAAACTAATGATGGAGATTCATGTAGCTCACTCTTGTCGTACTTGGCCTGCATATGCTGATGTAGATAGTGCCATTTCATATGTAGATCTATCAAGCGAAAATCCTAACTCCATAATATATATATTAAGTTGTAATACCATTATTACTAAATAAGCCCGGCATGCCCAAGCGTGTTAAGGCGTTTGACTCGTAATATGAGGGTCGCGGGTTCGAATCCCGGTTGCACCAAAAATGCCCGCCCTTTTAGCCGTGGGGGCGTTATAATGTTATGGTCAATTTCACTATTCGTTGGTAAAAGAGTAGCCCAAGAGTTGGCGGTGGGAGGTGATGACTAGCTGCCTTCCCTCTAGTCTTACACTGCTAAATTAGAGACGGCTAGCGCAGATATCCCTCGAGAAGCTTTGCGCGAAATTCAAAATAAACCAAACAATTTCTGAATAAATGACTCAAGGAATTGAATTACTTTTGTAAATAAGGAGACTACTTTAAGATTTCATCGACTCATTATCACAGCTATACATAACCACAGACGTAAAAGACATGAGATTAGGTTTTGTACTCATTCATATAAGAAATAACTGATTAAGTAATTTAATTAATAACAGTCAGGCTCTTTTAATAGTTTTTACTGAACTAGAAATAAAATATATTGACAAAAGGTCATGATATCTTATGAAAAACACCTGAGATGTGTGAGAAAAAAGATGTGGCCTAAAAGAGATTTAGCTGTTTCTTTTCATCGATATGTATTTTGGTCCTTTGGATGAATCTGGGAGGGTCACGTACAATCCTGCGTGCAATTTAAAAGAATTAATTCAAAATTGGCGGCCGAACTAGTAGCTACATTTATAGCCTTGATAAAAATTTCACAGAAGATATTCATTCATCAGTTGGCCACACCGCGTATTTAGTTTCAGCCACCATCATTACCAAGGTTAAACAAAATGCATGGTACAGATCTGATACGTAGCTGATATTAACTATATACAAGTAATGCTAGTGATTGATGAAATCAATACATTAAAACTGGTTATTATTACTCAAACAATATTATATGGCCAAGTAGTTAAGACGATCAACTGTAATCCGAGGGTTGCGGGATCGAAACCCCTCACACCAGACATGCTTGTCCTTTTAGCCGCGTGTTCTTTCTAGACACACATATTATGAGTTCAGTTTGTATC